>NC_064835.1:81785606-82085606 GCF_024166365.1 Elephas maximus indicus | reverse complement strand
TTCAAGAGTTCAAACTGCAAACTTTCTCATGACCTAATCTTGAAAGCCCTGTAATTTCTAACACATTCTACTGGCAAGGCAACCAACTCATCCTAGTTTGCCCAACACTTTCCCCATGTTAGCACTGAACCTCTGGTATTCTGGCGACCCCTATGATTTCAGCCTGGGTATTTAGTCAGCCTATCTATTTGTCAACCAATTACTCAAAGGAAGGGGATGTAGGTTCCACTTCTCAGTGGAAAAAGCAGAAAAATATTTGTGCCCTGTTAAGGCTAATACAATTCTCTCACTGGCTAAAAATTATTTAGGTTCCTTCCATCATGGCAACCTACTTGGGTATGAGGCCCAGGCACTCACCATCAAAATAAGGTCCAGCTGTGGATGAGGCTCTTCAGCACCATTTCCTCAAGCATGGTTCTTCTCAATCTGAATTGCTGAATTAAGGAGACAAGTTGTATGCCCCTCCCGCACACCCAACATACAATGCTGAGAAAGAAATAGAATGACTTGAATAAATACATTAAAAAAGTGTAGGTATGGGAGACAGGAAGAACTCTTACGATCCGTGACAATTCTGAATTTCAGCCAGATACATCTAGCCACGTCTTTTTTTAGGGTTTAGTCCCAGTCTTGGGAATGGTTCTTCATTGCTCTTGGACTCCACCCTCAGGGCTCTTGAATTTATCCTCTGAGTCATCCCTCTTTTCATTAAGAAACGGCCATGTTTCCAACTGAGTTATTTTCCACAGACGGCTTCAAGCTTGTGGAATTTTGTAAGAACAAAAGTCTCTTCATTTAGAACTATCCCTTTCAATCCAAGCTGACATAATCCGTTTAGAATCTGTGTCATCTTTCTGTGTATCGAATTATAATCTTCTCCATTAGACAAAAGGGAAACCAATATTTCTTTTTAAAATAGGCCATTCTAAATCTTATCTGAGAGTCAGAGTGCTGTACTTAAGAATCCTAGAAACTTATCTGTGTAGTTGGAAAAATCTGCAAGGCGTGACATTAATATTCATAGAGGTCTTCTTTTCTAGCAGACAGGGTCTAAGAGGCACAGCCTTAACTTTCTTGCAGGTTCTACTCTGCAAACACTTATATTTGTCTGAAGTCTCAGCAAAGGGTTTTGCCACCGCATCATTGAGAGCTTTGCCCTAAAACCATGCTTCACTAGCAGACTCCTGTGTAGAATATGAATCTGTTACTTTGAGAGGTTTTTGCAAGTAGGAGGATCTAAGGATGAGAAACAGTTTTGTTTTTGAACTCAGTAGGTCTTTCCTCATTTACATTTCCTTTATATTCAGCTTGTAAACTGAATATTCACTTTTTTGTATGTGTTCATCTCTCTCTATTCATGTTTTATTATATTTGGCTAAAAGAAACAATTTGGCACTTTTAATATTTTACATTAAAATTTCTTTAGCTAAATACTGTGGTTCATTTGGTATATATTTTATTTTCTTCAATTCCACAAACTACAGTGTTGGCAAATTTTCTCCACTCCGTAACAGGGATGTCTTAGTTTTCTAGTGCTTCTGTAACAGAAACACCACAAGTGAATGGCTTTAACAAGCAGAAATTTATTCTCTCTTAGTCTAGGAGGCTAGAAGTCCAAATTCAGGGCACCAGCTCCACAAAAAGCTTTCTCCCTGTCAGTTCTGGGAGAAGGTCCTTGTCGTCAATCTACCCCTGGTCTCGAAGCGTCTCAGCAGAGGGACTCTGGATCTAAAGGATGCATTCTGTTCCTGATGGGTTTTTTTTTTTTTTTTTGGTGGTATGAAGTCCCTCTCCTCTCTGCTTGCTTCTCTCTTTTATATCTCAAAAAGAGGTTGACTCAAAATACAACCTAATCCTGTAGATTTTGTCCTGCCTCATTAACGTAACTGCCTCTAATCATGCCTCATTAACTTCACAGAGGTTAGGGTTCACAACACATAGGATAATTCCATCAGATCACAAAATAGAGGACAATCACACAACACTAGGAATCCTGGCCTAGCCAAGTTGACACAGACAATCCATAACAAGGGGTTACCCTTCCTTCTTACAATCCTTTAAGCCCTCATAACAGCTTCCATTAAAACAAAGACAATTAAGGGGAAAAAAATTCATCAAAATAGGCAACTGATTAATTCATTCACTTACCAATTAGTTTTGGAGAGTTTATTGTCTACAGAGCACCATAGTAAGTGCTCTAGGTAATGTGATGAACCAACGTGGGTCCTAAACATAAATTAACATGACATGATGTAGAGAGCCATAATTTCTTAGTAAAAAGGTGTAGGTGTAAAGTTCTAAAGGATTCCAGAGGAGAAAGCTGGGTTTTGTTTGTTTGTTTTTCCTTTTCCCTTTTCTGTTGTTTTTCTTTTCTGCTGAGCTTATGAGTTGGGCCTGCAAAGATCAGGAGACAAGCATTACAAGTCATGAACAAAGGCATGGGCTTGTGTCTGGGAAACAATGAATCTATGTCTTTGGGTGGATCGTAGGAATGGGAGGGAAGAATGAGAAATAACACAGGAAAGAAAATAGGGCCAGGACTGAAAATGGCCAGGCTTAATGACTTTGGAATTTTTTTTTTTCTATGAGGAACGGGAAAGCATTGCTGTTGTTATTGCTGTTATTATTTTTGACTTGGCCTTATGATGATTAATCTAGAAGCACAGGGTGGAGGAGAAGAAAGGAATAGGGGTAGGTCATAAGGAGCTCCGGCTATTTTTCAAGAGCGGTGTTTGAGGACCTACTGGGAGCGAGAACAGAGAGAATGAGGCCAGACAGAGTATTAACCTAGCTTTCACTGTAATTCTTTATCTTTTTCTCACTCTACTACTAAATCTCACTGAATAAGCAATTCCTTATTATGTATAAGTTTGCTAGAACTAATAAAAAAAAAAAAAAACATGCTGCACGCATATTGCGATGTAAGTTATAAATTCAGCTACCTGTTGTAAAAATATAAATATAAGGAGTTAGTTTCAAAACACATCTTGGATCTGGAAAGCTATTTTAGTTAAAAGGATTTATCAGCCAGTTTCCAGATACTCAGTTGCTAATGAGTTTTTTAAGGAAGCGGAGTTCAGATCAAGGAGATGGTGGCTGCGGTCTTCTAGCAAACATTACTGCTTGTTGACTAGAATCAAGATGCAATTAATCATGGTCTTGACTTCTCCCTCAAAGTCACTGTCTCTGCTGGTGATTTAAATATCAGTAACGTAAGGTCATCTTAGACAGTTTTGAAGTTAGATTGCTTTTGCTGTCGGACATATCCAAAGGCTAAGAATATCTTAATTTATTCCAAATGTCTTCTAAAAGGAAGTTCATTTATTCAAATGACTTCCTCTATTGCTAGTTCTTCCTTACATATCATTTTCTTACACCAAGAGAAGACTGTTTCATTTAAATTTTTTTGATCACCACATCCAAGGTTAAACAGCTCTTCAATCTATCCAGTCGTTGACTTTTGCTTTGACTCCTTTCACATTTTAAAACCAATACCAGAGAAACTGATCATTTATCTTTCTTTTCTTTTTTTTTTTTTAATTTAACACCCTTGCCCAAGGGAGATGCTCCATTATCATTTTTTGTGTTTCCATCTACTGAACTCTCCCAAGGTTTTCTCACCCCTGCCTTCTGTGGCCTCTCTTCCTGAAATTGGCCAGCTTCTCCTCTGTGCAGGATTCATCCTTCCCCTCCCCCACCTTAGCCCACCAAGCTCTCCTCCCACCTGTCTAGCCATTCCTTCATTGTCCCGTCTATGTTCTTGTTCTTCCACCATGTTCTGAACGAGGAGGTGTCACATCCAGTTCAGGGCCTGACTTCACAATGATCGGACCTCTGGGGAAATCGCTGTTTTCTCTATTTGGTATTTCTGCAGAGGAATCTCTCCCCATCCTTTGTCTCTATTCCTGTTCCTTCACCAATTCCTGTATTTAGAAATGCCTTCAGACCTGTCACGAGCAATTCCATCTCAAAGTGTCTAACGCTAAGTCTTAATACTCATTTTCCACCAAATTCCTTTTTTTCCCAACTTCCAGCTATTTTTAGCATTCCTGGGGCCCTCTATCACCCCAACCATAGCCCCCCTGTTAGGTCAGATGTTTTTATTATTGTAGTTGTGTGCCGTCCAGTCAATTACCACTCATAGCAACACTCTAGGATAGAGCAGAACCACTCCATAGGATTTTGTGGGCTGTAATATATATATATTTTTTTTACTCTTCCTCAATCTCCATTCTGTTCATGTTAGCCCCCATTCATAATTCTGCCCTTGCTCACTGTTGCCGATTCTTTTGTGTGTGTGTGTGCTGTAAGTGAAAGTTTACAGCTCAAGTTAATTTCCCATACATTTATCTCTAACACCCTAACTCCAAAAGCCTTATTCTCAGTATTTTACCATAAAACATTGTGGATATAGATGTTCCACTTATAGCAGAACATCGTTCCAATATTTGGTGCAACAAAAAAATAGCAATAACAAAAAACGTAGTCTGATACAAATAAAATAATATGACCATTAGATCATAAAATGCAGTGAGGATTGGAAACTTTTTTCTAATTCTGTTGGCATGAATTAAATGATTCTGAAGAGGCAGGAATGGTTTTATGTGGTTACAGAACATCTAATGCTTTTCAAAAATAAATAGATGGAGTTCACCTGGAAAGATAACCATGTATTAACAAATATTGTATTTTTACAGATACATTAAGAATGGATGATATTTATTTACCTGGTAGTCATAATTGGAATATTTCTTTTAAAATGCTCTTTGAAAAGAATGTGCTGTATTTTTTATAACTCTTTTTTTTCCCTAGATATACCTTTATCTGATATCAGATTTCACGTTTAAATTATCCCTTGAAACCGAAAACTGTGTGGACATACACCACCACTATTCTGAAAGAAAAACAAAAGAGAAAAACATGAAAATAAATGAAGGACTGGAGATCATCCCAAATGATATTTAAAGATTGATATAATTTGGAAAACAGAGTCAGCACTGATGCTTCCTTGGCTAAGGATTTGGAGCTTGGAAATAAGAAATAAAAATGATCTAAGCCAAGTGACAAAGTATCTAAAACTAAATGAAATAGTACAAGCATGTGTAAGTGACATTTTTTGATGAGTGACATTTTAAGGGAAGTAGAAATGCACACTCTTTAAAAAAATGTGAGATGGATAAAATACTTAAGATTTAATTACTCTGGAGAAGTACTGGGTATACCCAGTCACCCTGACATGCCCTGAGACTGTTCGTGAATTTTTTTCCTCATCACTCAGTTAAGCATAAATTCATAGATTTCATGGTTAAGAGAGCTTGAGATGAGATGCTGGTTTCCTGCACTTAGTCCTGCCACTTCTTATCGGACCATCTGCTGTCACCTCAAAAAGCCAAGACTGTATAATCTTGGTAAATATACCAACCATTCCTGCATATAATTTTGGTTGGAAGGAAGACCCCATTATGTGTATTGATTTAGAAGTGTCACTACCTTCCTTTGATGAATTCTAAGTACCTCATAGCTACTGGCTGCCTTTCCATGAACATAATATTAAGTCTTAAATGTGTTTACTTCAAACTTCTTGTCTAAATGCTTAACAGAGTTCATGGTCCTAGAAGTGAATCTAATACCCATGAAAGTGTGGCTGCGGGTTTTATTCACCTTCTGGATTTCAGTAGCATTTGTCATCTATGGACCCAAATGTGCTGGAGTTGGCACGAATTTAGTGTGGAGCAGAAGCAAGGATTGCTGGCTGCTGAGACCAGCAGTGCTAGTTCAGAACTCCCGAAAACTCTCTTGCCTAAAGCCTGCGTTGGAGCTAACTATCAGGGCAGACGTGTGTTCCGCAGCTGGGTCAATATATGCATTACGGGATGTCAGGGGAAGGTAGGGTAGGGTTGGGAAAGCCAAAAGATATCAAGTAATCACAGCTGTGGGAAAAGAAAGTTGGGAGCTTAAACTTCAAATCTTTGGCTGCAAGTATTAGCTTTTTCATTCGTAATTGTGTTAATTCTTTGGAGTTCTGCAATATCTTTAACTAATATCAGATCCTTCTAAGAATGTTCTTAGTTGATCTAAAAAAAAAAAAGGGGGAATTACTTTGGTACTTCCGTTTCTTTTCCATGCAAAATGAACTGTACAGAACAAATTGAATTCTGCCTTTCAGAATTTAGTTTTCAGATCATAGTAAGGCTAACTTATAAGTTGACAGCAGAACTACTCAGCAACTTCAGTAAGAGGCAAAGTAATAATTGAACTGATTTTTCTATAGAGAAACAGATTTGGGGAGGAAGGAGTTGGGAAGTGATTTCTTAACTCTTAAGTTTTTACATACCACGCGCCATAGTATAGGTAATATGAAGAGGTGTATCGTGGGCCCCTCCTTCATTTGCCAGTGAATATTTTTAAATGGCTACACTATGCTGGACACTGATAGATACTAGGGTTACCCAACTGAAAAAGAGAAACAGATAATGGCTTTTATAATACAGGGAAAACCACTCATATGGTGTTGGCACAGAACACAAATCTGAGTCTATAAGATTCCATTTCACAGAGATCACTCTGCTTTGGAGAATCATGAGCAGAAAGACCAGTTTGGTTTGGTGGAGACATGAGGAGCCTTGGAAGGGGACACTGACTATAGCTCCTAAGAGTGACTAGAACCTCAGAAGATAAGGATCCTGAAAGCATGATGACAACTTTCAAATATTTTAACTAAAAGAAGATAAGAAAATTCAGATCAAAGCTTGAGAAACTGTCTAATGAATACAGACTTTGAATTAGATATCGATATCATATTTACATATAAGATAAATAAATATACAAATGATATTGAATTAATTTTCAGATGGCATCTATTAAGCAACATGAAAGTATTAAAACTAAATTTAACTGTTAGACAAAATCCTGTTTTCACTCCTCTGTGTAAATATGATCAATGGATATTAAGACATACCCTTGTAAAAATGTGCTCTTACAAATTTTCTTTAGACTTAGGATAGCAAAATGGTAATATTCTATTGTTAGTAGATACTACACTATTAGCATTGCCTAATTTTCTGTAGGTAGATGCCTTATTCCTGCAAAGTTGTCTACTATATTATTCCCCAGGGATAATTACATTTTCTGTTCTATGAAAGAGAGTTCTGTGATAAGCAATGCAGACTGAATGTTAAACAGGGAATCATCAAAGTCTATACGTAAAACAAGTAGGCCGCAAGTCTGCTCATGGTGTTCATGCTTTGCTGATGTTTACCTTAATTTGGAACTTATACGCTGGTTTGTGGATGGACAGGCTTTTATTGCAACATTTTTATAATGTGTCAAATGATATATTATACAGTAGTTCATTATAGTTTTTGTTTTTGCTTAATATTTTAATTTTTATTGTATGCCAGATAATTTCCTTATTTTATTTTTACTAACTACAACTCTTCCAATGCATTATTTTACTCAGAAAGAGTTAACAGCATGTGTCATGAAGGTATTGAGTTATGTTTGGATTTTGTTTGAAGGAGATTTGGGATGAGATTTGGAAAAGGCAGTATCTCTTGTCCATGAAGGATTAACCTGCTGCTGTCAGAAAAGAAAGAGAGAGAGAGAGAGAGAACACTGGGTGTCTTAGTTTCCTAGTACTACTGTAATGGAAATACCACAAGTGGGCGGTTTTAAAGAACAAAAATTTATATTCTCACAGTTTAAGAGGCCAGATATCCAACCCTGGTGGTGTAGTGATTAAGAGCTATGGCTGCTAACCAAAAGGTCGGCAGTTCAAATCCATCAGGTGCTCCTTGGAAACTCTACGGGGCAGTTCTACTCTGTCCTTTAGGGTCACTATGAGTCGGAATCAACTTGACAGCAACCGGTTTGGCTTAGGTCTAGGAGAAGGCTCTCTCTGTCTGCTCTGGGTGTGGGTGGAGCTTTTCTCAGCTTCTCTAGTGTTCTCTTGGCATTCCATGGAGATTTCCATGAGACAGCTATCTTTTCCCCATTTGTGCTTACTTCTCTCTGTGTTTAACCTGCTCTTTTTATAACTCAAGTCGTTAAGTTTAAGACACACCATACACTAATAGGGTCTCATTAACGTAACAAACCATACTGCCTAATGAGATTACATCCACATGTTAGTATTCCAACACATATTTTGGAGGGCACAATTCAATTCATAACATTCCACCCTTTGGCCCCCCAAACTTCATGTCCTTCTCACATGCCAAAACACATTCACCCTATCCCATCATCCCAAAAGTCTTAAATCAACTCAAAACCCAAAATCTCATCTTCCAAATCATCTAAATGAAACTCTGGGTATATTCCCTCTTGGAACAAAATTTCTCTCCATCTGTGAACCTGTAAAATGTAGAGTACAAGTTATCTACCTCCAAGGTAAAATGGTGGAACAAATACAGAGTAGACATTTCAATACAAACTGAGGAAATTAGAGGGAAAGAAGGGTTCATAAGCATCAGCAAGAACCCAACAGAACAAATTACATTGGATCTCAAGGCTGAAAATTCTCCTCTATTCTCTGGGATCATCTGGGCAATAGATCTGCCCTCCAGACTCTGGACATTGGCCATGCTCTCTGGATTCTGAGTGGAAGCTATTCATCCCTGGGTGTCAGCCCCATCTTCCAGGCCTACTGGGATAGCAACCAGCTCCCTTGGCTTTCAGTGGCCCCTTCTCCTGGTCTACTTGAATGGTATGGCAATCCCACCCCCTCAGCTCTGAGTGGCTCTTTCTCCCACTTTTATGGTAAGCCACCGCCTTAACTTTGAGCAATGACCTCATTCTCTTGGCCCATCTGAAAGGCATCCCCACCCTTTTCCAAAACCAAAGTGGTTTTGAAACCTCATTCTTATTTGTTGTTGAGTTGACTCTGACTCATGGTAATCTCATGTAACAGAATGAAATAGTGCCTGGTCCACCCTCGCAATCTCTGGTATGTTTGAGCCCATTGTTGCAGCCACCATGTCAATCCATCACTTGGAGGGTTCCCCTTGTTTTTGCTAACTCTCCTTTTATCAACCGTGATGTCATTTTCTATTATTGATCTTTCCTGATGACATGTTTTAAGTAAGCAAGACAAAGTCTCACAATCCTCACTTCTAAGGAGCTTTCTGGCTACATTTCCTTCAAGACAAATTTGTTCATTCTTCTAGCAGTCCATAGTGTATTCAATATTCTTCACCAAACATCACAATTCAAATGTCTTAATTCTCCTTCACTCTTCCTTGTTCATTGTCCAGCTTTAACCTGTATATGAGGCAGTTGAAAAGGCTATGGCCTGGGTTAGGTGCACCTTAGTCATCAAAGGGACATCTTTGTTTTTTAATACTTTAAAGAGATCTTTCGTAGCAGATTTTCTCAATGCAATAGGTCATTTGATTTCTTGATTGATGCTTCCATGGGCATTGATTGCTGGTCCAAGTAGGATGAAATTCTTTATAACTTCAATTTTTTCACCTTTAATCATGATATTATTTTTTGGTCTAGTTGTGATGAATTTTACTTTCTTCAGGTCCATCTATAATCAATACCGAAGGCTGTAGTCTTTGACCTTCATAAATATGTCCTCAAAATCATCTTCACTTTGACAAGCAAGTTTCCAGCATCTGTATATCACAGGTTGTTAATGAGTCTTTCTTCAATGATGATGTTACATTCTCCTTCATGTAGTCCAGTTTCTCAGATAATTTTTTCAGCATACAGATTGAATCAGTAAGGTGTAAGGATACAACGCTGCCACACAACATTACTGATTTTAAAACATTCAGTATCCTCTTGTTTTCTTGAGTGACTGCCCCTTGATTGATGTACGGGTTCCATATGAGCACAATTAAGTGTTCTGAGGTTCCAATTCTTAAATAATGTTATTTATAATTTATTATAATCCACACAGTTGAATGCCTTCCTGTAGCTGACAAAACACAGGTAAACATCTTTCTGGTATTCTCTGTATTCAGCCAATATCCACTTGACATCAGCGATAATATCCCTCATTCCACATCCTCTTTTGAATCTGGTTTAAACTGTTGGAAGTTCTCCGGTTTATGTATGACTGTAGCCATTTTTTACTTCAGCAAGACAGATCATATGATGTACTGTAAAGCAAGATCCAATAAACTTAATCACATTAAAATGATACAAAGTATGTTCTCTGACCACAATGAAATTTATAAAAATGCTTGAAACAACTTCAAATATTTGGAAATTAAATGGCATGTCTCAAAATAACACATCTGTCAAAGAAGAAATTACAAGGGAAATTAGAAAACATCTCAAACTGAGTGAAAATTAAAACACATTTCAAAATTAGTGGAATGCAGCTAAAGCAGCCCATAGGTGAAAATTTATAGGTTTTGATAATTATACTAAGAAAAAACAAAGATGTAGAGTCAATAAACTATGCTTTCACCTTAAGAAGCTAGGACGAAGAAGAGTAAAATAAATCCAAAAGACAGAATGACAAAGGTAAGAGCAAACATCAGTAAATTTAAAATGGACACCATTAGAAATGAACAAAGAAGCCAAAGAAAATTGACAAAACTGTTTAGAATGATCAAGAAAACAGTCACAAATGATTAATATCCCTAATGAAAGAGGGGTCATCACAACATATCCTACAGATATTAAAAAATAATAATTTTATGCCAACAAATTTGACAATTTAGATGAAATGAAAAAAAAATTTTCAAAGACATAAATTGTAAAAACTAATATGTGATGAAACAGAAAATATAAATAGCATTACATACTATTGATTTTGGGGGGGGGTCAAATACCTACCGCCCAAAAAACTCTAGGTCCAAAAGGTTTTTCAGGTAAATTCTGTAAAATATTTAAGATAATAGTGACAGTAATCTTACACAAATTCTTTCAGAAAAAAAAAAAAGAGCACAGTTCTCAAGTCATGAGTTAAGCATAAGTCTTACACAAAAAATTAACAAAGACATTACAAAACAAGCAAATTAGAGACCAGTATATCTCATGAACAGAGATGCAAAAATTCCTAAGAAGTTGTTAGTAAATCAAATCCAATAATATATAAAAATATATAATACAATACATAAAATGCCCTTGGTGCCCTCTCCAGTGCATGATTTCTTAATTTTTACCACAGAATTTTCAAATCTTCAAGTTCTGGTTTCCTTTTGCTTAAAGCTCATTACTCAACCTATATCTTTCCTCCCACATTTTGCTTAGAAATTTCCTAAGCCAAGTATCCAAGTCCTTCACTTACAAGCTCTATCTTCTACAAAGCATTCAAGCATAATTCAGCCAAGTTATTTCTCACCTTATAGCAAGGATTAACTTTCTTTCACTGCCATTTCCTTTTAAGGACTCACTGAGAGCACCTTAAATGCCCACATTCCTAGTAACATTTTGTTCATGCTAGAAGCTTTCTCTACAGCTCCTCTCACTTCCTTCTGATCGGTCATCAGATTTGTCCTTAATGTCCATAATTCTACTAACAGTCTCTTCAAGGAAGTCTAGTCTCTTACTATTAAGCACCTCAAGACTCTTCTAGCCTCTACCCATCATCCGATTCCAAAGCACATTCCACGTTATCCGGTATTTGTAGCAGCAGCACCCCACTTCTTAGTACCAAATTCTGTCTTAGTTCCTGGGGCTGCCATAACAAAATACCACAAAATGGGTGACTTTAAAGGATAGAAATTTATTTTATCCCCTTTCTGGAAGCTATAAATTCAAATTCAGTGCATGAGCGGGGCTATGCTCACTGTCTCTGTCATTTATATGTGAATACCCTTCCTTGTCTTTCTCAGCTTCTGGTAACCCCAGGCATTTCTTAGAGTTCCTTGGCTGGTAGAACCCCACATGCTGTCTTTCCCCAGTGTGTGCGACTCTGCTTTGCTGTTTGTTCTTCTATTTTATAAGACTCCACTCAGAGGAGATTAGGATTAGGATCTATCCTACTCCAGTATGACTTTGTGAACTTAACTGATAACATTTGCAAAAACAAACAACAAAAAAAACTGCCTTATTTCCCCAAACAAGGTCACTCATATGGACAGGTACAATGCATAGGATTGTGTCTTTGGGGGACACAATTCAATCTATAATAAGATTTTTCCAAAGGAAGATATATAAACGTCCGTTAAACACATGAAAGAGCTCTCAACAACATCAGTAATCAGGGTAACGCAAATTAAAACTACAGTGAGATATTACTAAATACCTACTGACAGCACACACAGTTACTGTTGAGTAAAGTCCAAGTCATGGTGACCCCATGTGTTTCAGACTAGAACTGAACTTTATAGGGTTTTCAATGACTAGAATCTTTCAGAAGTATATTGCCAGGTCTTTCTTCCAAGGCACCTCTAGTGGATTCAAACTGTCAACCTTTTGGTTAATAGCCAAGTGCTTAACTGTTTGTACCTCCCAAAGACTCCAAAATACCCATTAGGTTGGCTAAAAACTTAAAAGACCAACAATCTCAAGTGTTGGCGAGGATGTGGAAAGTATAAAAGGCTTATGTAGTACCAGTAGGGATGTAAAATGGTACAACTTACTTTGGAGAACTGTTTGACAAATGTTTGAAAACTTTAAACAAATACATACTATGTAACCCAGCCATTTTATTCATAAGTATTTACCCAAGAGAAATACACCATATATCCACACAAATGCTTGACTACAAATGTTCCTGGCAACATTTTTCATCATAGCCAAAAACTGGAAACAATCCAAAGGTCTACCAACAGGGGAATGTATAAACTAACTCTGGTATACTAGTATGATAGACCATTACTTAGAAATAAACAAGAATGGGCAACTGATACATGCAACAACATGGATCAATTTCAAAATCTTTCTACGAGTATGTGAGTAAAAGAAGCAAGACAGAAAAGAGTTCATGCTATATGGTTTAGTTTATAGGATATTATTTTAAAAAATGCAAACAGACTCATAGTGAGAAAAGGTAGATCACTGGTTGCCTGGGACGAAGGTGGAGATAGTCACATACTTCCAAGGAGAAAAAGCAATTTTTGGAGGTGATAAAAGATCCTTTATTTTGATTGTGGCTATGTCTTCATGGGTGTATACTTCTGTCAGAAGTCTTCAAATCATGCACTTCAAATGGGTGTGGTATATAAACATGTGTAGTACATAAGTCAAATCTCAATAAAGTTGATCGAACAAAAGCTAAAAATATGAGTCTAAACCTCATTCATACAGAAAAATGAATTAAGCTATTTGAATGGGATAAGAGTACCAGGATAAAACATTCAAGCACTGTGTTATTGCTATTATGGAGTACCCTTCCCTCCAAATTAAACAAGGCACATACAGTGTGGGATGTGCTCAGCTCTGGAGGGGAACAAGACTCAGACAGAAGCTCACAAAGCACTTCCAGGAAACTGGACTTTCTTGAACTATAATACCCTGTCCTTTCCCTCAAATCCTGTATGCCAACTAGTGAAGGGGCTAGGAATAAATAAATGTACTACAAGAAGACATTCTGTAACTGATATAAGAAGTGGAAATAGAGTCACCTAGAAGTCCAGAGGAAAAATTAATCCCCAAATAAAGAGGATTCTGGTGGCACAGTGGTTAAAAGCTCAGCTGCCAACCAAAAGTTCAGTAGTTCGAATCCATCAGCAGCTCCTTGGAAACCCTATGGGGCAGTTCTACTGTGTCCTATAGGGTCTCTATGAGTCAAAATTGACTCGAAGGCAACAGGTTTAACAGGAGACACTTCCACAGAAGAGCTGACACCAAACACAACTGTTAAAGCCTGGCAAGATATAGGGTAGCTTGAGGGAGAGTAGCTGGACAAGGAAACCATACAAACCTGTCAAAGAGAAGGAAAGACCGTGAAGAGCCTGCAGGGAAATGGAAGCTGAGGGAGGAGTGTTTAAGGGAGGCAGTATCCCAGATTCTGTTTGATTCATCCTTGCCAACATCTTGTTGCATTATTTATTTTTAAAATTCAATACATCCCAGAGGAGCATTAATAATACCATTTTCAATTTAAACTGTGTATATGGGATCTGAATAGCGATTCTGATGTAGTCAAATGGGAAGCCTGCCATTGATAAAATGAGACTTTACACTATACATTGTCTCTTGGCTAACTCTTTTATGAGTAGAATAATATCCATTCATCAATTAGTCAGACTGATTCACTGAGGTACGGAGCAGTCAAGCATTGGTGATTTAGATTGGTTTTACAAATAAGTTTCAAAGAGTATTAAAACCAAACCTGTTGCTATCGAGTGATTCTGGCTCATAGCGACCCTACAGGACAGAAGTAGAACTGCTCCACAGAGTTTCCAAAGAGTAGATGGTGGATTTGAACTGCCAACCTTTTGGTTAGCAGTTGAGTGCTTAACCATTATGCCACCAGGGCTCCTCAAAGAATATTAGACCCACAGAAATCCCATGGTCCACCAAACCTGCATCAATCCTAAAAGACCTCCATCGGGCCCTCAGTGCTCTCATGTATCCACACTCTCACTTTCACCAGATGCATTTATTTTCAGCTTCACAAAGAAACAGAGGTCAGTAGCCTTGAATTTCCTCAATTTACTTGCCCATTCTACCTTCAAAATTCTTTTGTTTTATAAGAGGAATTTCTCCCCTTGTACAAGGTTAATGGTTAATTTGTGCCTCCCGTTTTTTCTGACCTCCTTTAAGACTTCACTTTGCATATTAATTAATTCACCTTTATTTCAGACACTCTGCTTTCTGCTACCACTAAGTCTTTCACAAAAACTCACGTCTCCCCCATGATAAAAATAAAAGCAAAAGTCCTCTCCTGAAAATGTCCTTTTCTTGTCAAACCACCACGTCAAAATTCATGCTCCAGTCAAGGTAGATGTTCTTAAAACAGTTTTTATTTAGTACTTCTACTTTTCGATCACCACTAAGCTCAATAAATTGGATTTGGGGCCCAGTAAAACTTTGCAGTAGGGCCTGCAATGAGTTCCTAAATATCTCTCCAACGTGTCCACTACTCTAAGTCATAGCCACTGATTTCATTCAGGCTTTTATCATCTGTTGTAAGACCTCTTTAGGTTGCCACGTAACTGTTTGCACGCATCTAGGCTCAATGCTGCAAAACCTATGCTCTGCCTTAAAACACACATGTCCTCCTGTCACACCCTCTCCCTATTACAAGTCAGAATACATGCCTCAGCTCTGAAGGTAACTGTTCAGTCTCTCTCTGTCCACTACCTCCATCCCTCACCCCTCAACTTTCTACACTTTAGTCACATCAAATTATTTACAACTGTCGTGCTTGATCTTGTCTCCGTGTTTTCGCATACTTGGTTAACTTTGTGTGGAAAACCACTCAGCTCCAACTCCTGCCCCCACTACCTCAATCCCATTCATTAATGTGGTCTTGAGTCTTCAATTCCTCCCTTGTGGGTGGGGAGTACTGACCCATAAATTGGCTCCGGGATCAGCCAAGTGACTTGTAGCCAACCTTAGAAGCATGGGAGAGCAAAATGGAGATAATGGCATTATCCAGCTGACTCAAAGATTTGTGAGAAATAATAAACGGCTGCTGTTTTAAGCTCTAGAGCCCTGGAGTCACAGGGGCTAAAAGCTTGGCTGCTAACCAGAAGGTCAGCAGTTCAAATCTACCAGAGGCTCTTTGAAAAACCTTTGGGGTAGATCTACCCTGTCTTATAGAGTTGCTATGAGAGGGAATCAACTTGATGGCAATGAGTTTGGTTTTTGGTTTTAAGTTCTTAAGTTTTGCTGTGATTTGTTACACAGCAATGGCTAACTGATACAGTTAATTTTGTTTTATATATCCTCGAAAAAAACCCACTGCCATCTAGTCGATTCCAACTCACAGCAACCGTATGGGACAGAGTAGAACTGTCCCATAGGATTTCCAAGTCTGTAAATCTTCACAGAAGCAGACTGCCACATCTTTCTTCCACAGAGCAGTTGATAGATTTGAACCACTGACCTTTTGGTTAGCAGCCAAGTGCTTTAACCACTGCATCACCAGGACTCCCATATACTTCCTCAAAAACTCTCTGTTAATTATCTTTGCATGTCCAATACCTGGCAGAAAGTAGTTGCTCAAAAAATGTACAATGAACAAATAAAAAGATGAAATAGTATGTATTTAGCAATGCCTACTCCTTCTATAGAAACCCTCGTGGCATAGTGGTTAAGCGCTATGGCTCCTAACCAAAACTTTGGCGTTCGAATCCACCAGGTGCTCCTTGGAAACTCTGCGGGGCAGTTCTACTCTGTCCTATAGGTTGCTATGAGTTGGAATCAACTCTACGGCAATGGACTTTTTTTGGTAGTCCTACTTCTACTCTTAGTCATTTTTACCACATGTATTTGATCTCTTTTTAAAGGTTTAGAAATGACAGGCACGTTACTGCAAAATATACATCATAATTTCATCATAAACATAGGGTGTCATAAAAATAAGGGTAAAGAAGCATGGAAACTCTTTACTGGTGATTCTTATAAGGTTTATACTTGTTAAGTACGTAATATTATCGGCAACCTGTGCTTATTCCAATGTTTGATTTGATAACTATAATGCCACTGTATGTAGTAAAATTTTAGAATTCAAGATGGTGCTACCAATTGTGAAATCACAAAACATTTTGAACTCAATCATTAATTCACTTGAATTTGCCTGGATGCAAGCTACAGACCCTATGTGCTTTCAACTCCAACGTCAGCCTATTTTATGGAAATTAGAAGGCAAAAATATTGAGGAGTTTCCCATTCTCTTTGCAAATTAACTTGTAATAATTCTTAAGAACTTGCCCTTCAACATAATCTCTCTTCTACTTTAGTTATTCAAACATTAGCTTGTCTTATTTTAATGGAATTACAATAGCATTTTGAGTCTTTATTGCCACAAGCTGTAAGATTACTAATGGCAATTTTTAGGTTATCTAACCAGTCAAGCATCCAACAATCCACGAATTTAGCTATGTTTATTATTAATGAAGCTGCACAAACCCCAGTGTATTGTCATACATTTAATTTCTCAAACATTGTGATAATATAAACAATATACAAGAAAATGTTTTTCATGAATAAATATAAGAAGATTAGTTTTTTTTCCTTTTTGACATGCACTAATTCATACATATATTAATTCAACAAATATTTTGAGGGCCAAAAGTATTCTAGCTTATGAGAGAGAATATAGGTAGAAAATGTGTGGGATTAGTGGAAAGGAATGATATTTAAATAATCACAATGCCATGAGTGCTTTCATTAAAGTGTATACAAAATCATGGGGAAATAGAGAGTGATCATTTTTCTTCGGGATGTTTCCAAAGGGAGGGGTAAGTAAGATTTCATAGATGGACAAGGTGTGAAAAGGCATCCTGAGACAGAATGGTGTATCTAAAGTCAAAGAAACTGGAAATGTTATGAACTGAATTGTGTCTCCCAAAAGACATGTTGAAGTCCTAAACCTGCAGTGGAAAATGTAACCTTGTTTGGGGAAATAGGGTTTTCTTTGCAGATATTATCAGTTAAGGATGTCGTTTGGAAGAGGATGGGTCCGAATCCTAATCCCTTTGGTGTGGCATTTTATAAATGAAGAGAGACACAGACACACACGGGAAAACAGAGACCATATGGTTACCCAGCCTGGAAGGTGGGTCCTTGTCTGGTGCACTCAGACTTGCCAATTATCTGGACACAGGTCTTTCAGAAAGAAAAAGTACCTTTATTGCAATACATAGAGGAAGGGGCCGGGAGGAATTTCCTCAGACCTGACTCCCTGAGCTATAGGGCTTATATGTGATTTGGGCAGCAAGATGGCGGCCACACAGGCATACTGGAGAGGGAAAATTCTAGAAGTTGGCCGGGAAACAGAAGGCGACTTGATTCTTGTCAGACGTTTACTGCAGAGTAGGGTTCAGGTGATGACTTTCCTTTTGATTCATTCTGCCTGTTGCATCTTCTGTTGAAGTTAATTAGTCGTCACAGCTGGCCCTTCTATACATGTAGGGTGGACCAACTCTGGCTTGGGCTAGTTTAAGAACTAATAGAAATTTACTGGCATTCTTAGAGTCAGGTTACAACATGAGGATGGATGCAGATGCGTCTATAAACAGCAAAGCAATGCCAAAGATTGTCAACAGCCACCAGAAACTACACAAGAGATATGGAACGGTTCCTCTCCTAAAATCCCCAGAAGGAATCAACTCAGCTAAAATCCTAATTTGGACTTCCAGCCTCCAGACCTGTGAGAAAATAAATTTCTGTTCTTTGTAATATTTGTTCTAGAATCTCTAGGAGACTAAACCAGGGAAGTATTTACTAGTTCCAAGAAGAGTTTACTTTTGACTATCTAGTGCAGTGTGATAAAAAGTCTGATCCATGGACTAGCAGCATCAGCATCACCGAGGAGCTTGTTAGAAATTTAAAGTTTCTGACCGTGTAGGTTTAGAGTGGGTTTTAGAATTGTGTTTCTAAGTTTCCAGTGATTGCAAAGATGCAGGCCTGGGGAACACACTTTGAGAACCACTGACTTTGGGTGGGAGTAACTAACAATGAATTTTAAAATGTTGGGGTCAAATTATGAATGGACTATGTGGTTGGCAGAATTCTAAGATAGCCCCCAAAGTTCCAGAACACTGGTATACACGCATCTTCTGTCCATCATTCAGTCAAACACTATTCTATGTAAATTGTGAAGGGAATTTGAAGATGTAATTGCTGTCTCAAATAAGTTGACCTTCTGTCTCCTAGGAGATTATACAGGTGGGCCTAAACTAATCTCCTGAGCCTTTTATATCTCTGGTCCAGGTGTCAGAGTTGGAAGAAGTCAAGAGATTTGAAGCAGAAGGATTATGACATGACCCTGGCGGGTTGAGGAGTACAGTAAGCCTTTAAGAGTGGACTCTGGCTCCCAGGTGACAAGGAGCAAGAAAATGGGACCTAAGTTTTATAACCACAAGAAAATGAATTTTACCAAAAAACAAGAGCGAGCCAGCAAGTGGACCTTTTTTCCTCCAAATGATAACTCGTTATGGCTGTCTTGAGTTACCTACTGCTGCTGTAACAAAAATACTTTCAGTGGGTGGCTTTAAAGAACAGAAATTTTCTTGTAGTTTTTACATAGCAATAGAAAAATAAATGTCAACCCTTAAAAAGGTTTGTACTTCAAGTTCAATCCCCAAGATATGGAGAACCATTAAACATTTTAAAGCAAATGCGTGTTTGTTCACATTTGTTTTTAAGAATTCACACTTCTGGAACCATGAGGGAAAAGGTTTAGGAGCAGGCAAAAGTGAAGCTGAGAAAGCTAGTTATGGGGTCATTATAAGAATCCATGTGAAGCAAATGATAAGTATCTTAAGAAAGCAAGTAGCATTGGGCATATTAGAAATAGGGAGACAGAGGCAGATTCCCGGAATCTGGAAAAGTTAGAATGGGCAGGGTCATTGACAGATTTGACATGGAAGATGAGGAAAAAATCAAGGACGACTCAGGTTTCTATATTGGGTGACTCTCTTAAATTCAAGTGAGAACAGAAGATCTAAAAAAAAGTTGGAAACAAACATCTTACACAAGTTTAAAATAATGTATTATTTTCATAAGTTTTTAAAAAGAGAAAATTAGATAAAGGCAAGTCATATACATCATTTTCCCCAAATAACATCAGCTGTATCATGGATTATAATCTGTGCTCTCTTGCAGTTCATAGCTCCTTCTTCTTCCCTCTCTCTTACGTATTGTTAGTATTTGCTCACATCATATATAGCTAGGAATAAGTTAAAAAGTCGTGACTATTGCTTTGTTGTCCAAATACAGAACAATAAATTAATGTCTTATTAAAAATATATGAATCTCTAACCGTTCTATTCAAGGAAAATTGGAGTCAGTGTCACCTAATTGTACATTTTTAACTAATACTAGAATTGTATGTTTTATAAATACTTTTTTCCTATAAATTGCAAAACTAACACCTGATTTCAATAATTTAAAGAATACACTATAAATGTATGTAACACAACATTGGTAATGTTCTCCTTTCTACACTCCTCATCTGACCAATGAAACCAATACTAAGAATCTATTGTATATTTTGTACAACTTTCTCCTCGCTCATAAATAAATGGTTGATATATACATGACTGATAAATAAATGGCTTAAGAGTAAATTTCTTGTGATGCAGCTGTTTTGATACCCATCAAAATATAAATAAAAATAGGTGGTCTTTTATCCTAAGCTATACCATGAAAAAAAAATTTTTTTTTTTATACCATGAAGGCTAATACAATACTTAAGTGAGTCTATGTTATTCTCTGCAATATCTAATCTCTAAATAATGTTCACAGAAAGGCCCATAAATAAATAAAATAAACAGATGAGCTTTCCAATTATAACTATCTTTTATTTAAATGAGGCCATTTATTTAAATTGTTAGGAAATAGATATCATTTAATTAACTTTTATGCGTATGGACAGCCACTAGAAACTGAGAAGATCTTTATGAAAGCTCCCAGATTTTACTATATGCAATCCTGAAATTTTCCTGAGTTACCCAAGCATCATTATTTATTACTTTGACAACAGAAATGTCAATAAAAGCACAACTATTGGATTTACTTGTATAATTGAGACTAATTTATTGCACAGTGAAACACCATGAAATATGATGTAACATTGGTGTAGAGGAGAAGACCATTGTCTTTTATACAGTATGTTTTTGTAATAATGTCACCTGCAAAACACAGTATAAGCTCATTTATGCCTATGATATATTTCACACTAAAAATATTGCCAAGAAAACAGAATTTCTAAAATTGTCTATTAGTAATTGAAATAGACACTGAATAGCTTCATTTGGTATGAAATCAAGAGCCACCTTTATTGTGAACTCTCAGATCTAAGTCAAAATCATGTTCCAGAGAATAAAAGTAAATGCCACCGAGAATTTATCGCATTTCTCTTATATTGCCATTACGCTTACTTTTTTTCAAAAGAAAGTCCTCTGAAATTTGAAACGTTGTAGTGCAATGTTTATGAAAAGAAGTAGAATAAATGTTTCCCTTATTTCTGTGTAGACTGCATCATTACTTTTCTGAATAACCTCAGGCACATCTTGCTCCACTGGTTTATTGAGTGAGACACGTTATAAGTCGTATCTCCATAAGCTTATCTTTCTCCCTTGTGTGCTTTCCTCAAAGATTTCTTCTCCCCCACTAATGCATGGTGGAAGTTATCAAGGCCGAGAATTTGTCTAACTATGCAGTTCTTTTAATTTTAATTTTTCTTTTAATTAATGCATTTAATACTTACGTATTTTGGTCGATGTGAATGCTAAGTGCACAAAGAACACTAGTTTTCAATTCAAGAATCCAACTAAGCAGTGTTTACAGAATCCACACAAAGGAAAGATTTCTGTTGGAATGTAGCACAGGTAAGAGAGGCAAGATAACTGCATGGGGAATTTACTTATGTATTCGTATTTTCTTTCGAATGTTAGAGTCTACTATATTCAGGCACTTTTGCTACCCACAGAATGCATACAGTAAATTATTGTACTGGAATAACTTTTTGTTGCTATTTCAGAAGATAACATCTTGAGTGTCTGCTATATGAGCAGCACTTTACAAATATTTTTTCTAATTATCAGAACAACCCAGGTAAGCAGATAAAAGAAACCAGCTCAAAGAGAATAAGACACTTACCAAAGCTCCATAACTTGTAGAAAGAGAAGGCTGCCTTGGAATCTTGTATGCATAATGCTTGTGAATTACTAAAGATGGCCACCGTTTCCATTCCCCTTGAATCTAGGCAGGGCTTGTGACTATTTCAATTGATAAAATACGTTGGAAGTGGTGGCTTGCCAGTTCTTGGTCTAGCCCTTAAATGGACCTGTAGTTTCCACTTCCTCTCTCTTGAAATATTTCCTTTTAGGATGTTCCCTTTAGGAATCCAAAAGGCACAGGTAGGTGCTCATGTCAACAACCATAGTTGAACTCCCAGTTGACAACCAGCATCAACCGTCAGCCACATTAGTGACCTCTCCTAGGCATTCAGTCAAGTCAAGCCTTCAGATGGTTTTAGTCCCAACAGACGTTTGACATTAAAGGCCTCCATGAGAATACCCCAGCTGAGCACAGTGAACCCATAAAACTATGAGAGATAATAAATAATTTTAAGCCACTGCTGTTGTTGTTAGGTACCATCAAGTTGGTTCCAACTCACAGCGACCCTATGTACAACAGAATGAAACACTGCCCGGTCCTGAGCCATCCTCACTATCGTTGTTATACTTGAACCCATTGTTGCAGTCATTGTGTCAATCTATCTCATTAAGGGTCTTCCCTTTTTCACTGACCTTCTACTTTACCAAGCATGATGCCCTTCTCCGGGACTGATCTCTACTGATAACATGTCCAAAGTACTTGAGATAAAGCCTTGCCATCCTCACATCCAAGGAGCAATCTGGCTGTATTTCTTCCAAGAGACTTGTTCGTTCTTCTGGCAGTCCATGGTATAGTCAATATTCTTCACCAACACCATAATTCAAAGGCATCATTTCTTCTTTGGTCTTCCTTATTCGTTGTCCAGTTTTCACATGAATATGAGGTGATTGAAAATATGGCTTGGCTCAAGCTCACCTTAGTCCTTAAAGTGACATCTTTGCTTTTTAACACTATATATATATATGTGTGTGTGTGTGTATGTACATACATATACATAATCTTTTAATGGTTTTCCCATAAACTTTTAACTCATATTTTACATAATAATAGACTTTTCATTATCTATTTCTAGCACCTGAAGTACAAAAACATTTTTCAACATTAATTCTAATCTCTAGGTCTTTCTATTTTCCATGTTTTATTTTATGTTATTCATTTAAAATCACCCACGTTTGCCAATTTCTTTATGAGATGTTTCTTCTGGCACTCTTTGCCTTCCTTCTGTGTTTAATTTCTTTCTATCTAATAATAGATAACTAAGGTTATTGTTCTGACAACTAAAGGGACTAATGTCTAGCAAAACACCTGGTACCTTGCAAGGTGTCAATATATGTTAGTAATTTCACTTAATTTTATGTGATTCAAAGCGGTTTCTTAAGAGGTGCTGTTATAGATTGAATTGTGTTACCTAAAAATATGCATTGTAAATTTTAACCCTTTTACCTGTGGTTATAATCTTATTTGGTAATGGGTTTTCTTTGTTATGATAATGAGGCAGTATTAGCTTGGGGTGTGTCTTAACTCAATCTCTTTTGAGATATAAAAGAGCAGAATAAGCAAGCAAGCAAAAATGGAGGGGAAGGTACATGCCACATGATCGCCAAGTAACCTAGGAATAAAAAAAAAAAAAAACCCATTCCCGTTGAGTAGATCCTGACTCACAGGGGCCCTGTAGGACAGAGTAGAACTTCCCCATATGGTTTCAAAGGAGTGCCTGGTGGATTCGAACTCCCGATCTTTTGGTTAGCAGCCATAGTTCTTGAAGCTGAAAAAAGATAAAGACCTTTCTCCCAGAGGAGACACAGAGAGAGAGCTTTCCCCTAGAGCTGACACCCTGAATTCAGACATCTAGACTCCTAAACAGTCAGGAAGTAATTTTTTGTTCACTAAAGCCACCCACTTGTGATATTTCTGTTATAACAGCACTAGATAAACAAAACAGGTGCTGTCATCAAATACTTTGCCATTTAATAGAAATACTGTTAAATGAGTATGGGTTAACACAACAAAGTGACTTTTTACTTGAGACAATGAGGAAAATATCAAAGTGGGAAGTAAAAGGGAAGATATTATAATGGATTTGATTTTTTTACAATATAAAATATAAACAATTCTAAAAGTATACAAAGAGGTCTCTTTAAACACTTCCCAATACAACAGTGCACAATACTTTTTCCAATGTTCACAAAATAAAATTTAATTCCTTGTACCATTTTCAGTCCTCATGATCTGACCAAAACTACTTTCCCCAACTCAATGGAAATTAAAGTTTCAGTGAACATATGTTTTAGATGATCAAACAAGTGATACAGACTCAGTTGAAAAGCAAGTTTTATCAACTAGGGCTTGGTAATCCAGGGAAAAACGGAGGAATGAAGTGGTTGAAGCATGTGCAGGGAGATAGAGATTGGCTATCTCAGGGGAAATATGCAAGTTTAAGATTTCCAAATATGAGCATTTTCATGTGTTTGCACATCCTGAATGTAGCCATGGATGTGAGCAACTTTCTGGGATTGGTATACTTTGTCTACTCTTCCGATTTCCAAGAAGAGAGTGGCGCAGTAGTTAAGAGCTTGGCTACTAACCAAAAGGTCAGAAGTTTGAATCCACCAGCTGCTCCTTGGAAACCCTATGGGGCAGTTCTACTCTGTCCTACAAGGTCACTATGAATCGGAATTGACAGCAAAGAGTTAGGTTTTTTTGTTTGTTCCTGATTGCATGCAGATCCCCTAGTCCACCTCCCGGAGTTGAATGAGCTGTTTGGCGACTTTGAGTTGGGCATATATTGTGCAGTCTCCTTTCTTTTTTTTTATCATATCATCTACTTGCCTGGGAGAAGCACGCTCTGGTGGTCAGCCGTCCATGCCATAGATTTTATAGAAGCAAGCTCTGCGTTAAACGGAGAGGCTAAAGTTGTCCTGCACGCTCTGTGACTAGGCTGCAAAGTCTTTTTCTAGAGTTTACTATTAGGAAAGTAGCCCTTATAAGTGTATTGTGCTCCTTATTACAATTGTTATTATAATAAAAATTCTACTTACAATATACATGATGATCTACAGTACAATAATAATATTAACAATTACAAGGATATTTTATTTGTATCAGCCTTTTGTCTTAATTCTCAATAGGTTGGGAACTTGAGGATTAACTGTTAACAAGGTTAGTATGTGTCTTCTAGGTAAAAAGTTAATATTTGATTGACACTAAAGTTTTATTACATTTTAACGTTATACAGATATTTCATATGTCCTGAGACTTAACTTTACAGTCAGCCCTTGAGTCAAATTATTCTAGACCTAGAATGAAACACATTATGTGATGTGGGTAAGAATGCCTTATCAGGTTGATGTTCTTTTGTTGAAAAAAATACAAAGTAACTATACCGTAGGTGTTAAAATGGCCTACTTTATAACTTCGGGATTTATATAATATAAAAGTTTGCGAAGGAAAATAAAACTCTAGAAAATGGCTACTGTGTCAAAACTTTTTTCCCTAAAGGCTCTGTGTGTGTGTGTGTGTGTGTGTGTGTGTGTACCTGAGAGAAAGAGAGAGAGGAGAGCTTATTTTATAACTTAAAATCTGACTCAGAAACTGATTAGGAAATTTTCCCCACATAACGTTAAGTCCAAATAACCTGCATAATTTCTAGGCATGCCTCAAAATTGGTGGAGCAGCCACCGTACACCCTATTTTCCATATCACCCAAAAGTACTCTGAAAATTCTTCCCTGTTCCCCACACAACACCATGCTCTATAAGTCAAAAGGGCAACTGCAAGAAAGGGATAAAAAGACAAGAAGTTTCTGCCCTGAGGGAGGCGTTGAGATAAATCCTGTGAACAATGGAGAGCCGTTCCATGGAAATCTTTCACAAACATACATATAATATAAGGTTACTCAATAATAATAATCTTAGCTGAGATGTATTGAATGCCTATATGTGCAGGCATTTTTATAGATTGTGTAACATATTTAATCTTAAAAATAAGAAGTATGCATCCTCAACATTCCCATTTTGTAGATAAGAAAACAAAAGCACATGAAGTTTAAATGACCTGCACACAACCTCGCATAGTTGATGGCAAAACTGGGTTTCAAGTCTGTAAAGTCTATTTCCGGATCTGTCGTTGGAAGCATTACTGTGTGCTCTCCCTTGCACTGGGAGAGCTGCGCTTACCCATCCACACCCACCTTGGCATAAAAATGAAGCCACTAAGGGAGTCATAACTGAAGTGCCAAGGCTCTCCTCTCTGCTTCTTCATACCCCTTAAGCGATAGAGTTCACATCATCCTTCAAAGTATTTGTGCCAGTTTTCTGTGAGTCACGAGGAGGTATCTCGTTTGTAATCATGGACTTAGTCCTCTTCAGCTATCCGAGTTGTTCATGTGTTCCTTTTTCCTCTATCCTGACAACCTGCAGCATCCTGCTCTCAGGCTTCTGATATTTAATGTCCAGTGTGGTGATGTCTGTTAATCACCATTCTTTCATCTGCTTATGTGTTCCTTTGACATTCCTCCATAATTTTATTTTGTTGCTGTTTTTGCTTGAAAACTTTTTTCTTTTTTTGACACTACAAGACGCTTCAAATTCTTCCTGTGTATTTTTTGTCCCAGTCCCAAATTAAGCCATTTTTTAAAGCATCTCTGTTTTTCTTTTTTCTTGGAGAATGCTTTAGAAACCAAGACCTGGGCACTAAGTACACTCCTTGCTTTACTGTTGCCTCCTAATCTAATCCATTATCACATAGATTGTTTTAGTTTTCTCTTTCCCATCTTTAAACTATCACAGAGATTGTGAAAAACTGGCTCAGAAGATCCACCTTCCATTTTCACAGTTGTTCAATTGCTATATGCATTATAGAAATTTCAGAGTTATTACTCATATGCTCAAATGGAAATGACCTTATCAACTAGAGTACAGTGCTTATGTACAATAGCTTTTGCCTTTATACTTACAGACTTCCTTCATCTCAGTAGTTACTTACACTGTAATTTTCTCCTTACACTTTTCAGTGAGTTTGTTTCATACGTTTATAAACCAGTTAATTTTTTTGTTACATCCTACATTCCATCTTGTGATTCCCTATTTCTTAAAATTTTTTCATATATTATTAATATTATTATCATACATGTATTTTTTTCATATTTTATACTATCATGTCATATGTATGTTATTATTATTGTCATACATACATTTCATGTACTCTGTGCTGTAAAGTTCTACGGATTTTGGCAAATTCATAGTGTGATCCATTCACAATTACAGTATTAAACCCTATGAACGCCTTGTGCTTTAGCTATTCAGCTCTCCAGCCATACAAAAACCCTAGTAACCACTAACATTTTAACTGTCTCCACAGTTTTGTCTTTCAGAATGTCATATACATGAAATCATATACATCATTTTCAGACTGGCTTTTTTTTTTCTCTAGAAAATTTGTATTTGAGACTCACCCATGTCTTTGTGTGACTTCATAGCTTATTTATTTTTATCAAGCTATCCCATTGTATGAATGCATGGCAGTGTGTTTGTATGTTCTCCTATTGGGAGACATCTTGGTGGCTTTCAGTTTTTGGCAATTGTAAATAAAATGGCGGTAAATATTCTCTAGTCTTTTTTTGTGTAAACATACAATTTTGAGTCATTTGGGTAAAAGTTTGGGAGCACAATCGCTGAATTGTATGTTTTGTATCCTAGGAAACTGCCCAAGTGTATTTCAAAGTGATTGTACCATTTCCCGCCACCCCCAACCCCCAGCAACCGACACGTGTTTCTGTTGCTCTACACCTTCTCCGGCATTGGTATTCTCAGTTTATTTTTATTTGTTTGTTTTTTTTTGTGTCTGTGTTTTAGCCAATTTAATAGGTATATAGTGGTATCTCATGGTTGTTTTAATTTGCATTTCCTAATAACATGGTGTTAACACTTTTCCTATGCTTATCAGACTATCAGACAGCTGTATATCTTCTTTATTGAGGTGTCTGTTTTTATGTTTTACTCACTTTTTGTATTTTTCTATCATTGTTCAATTTTAAGAATTCTTTTCATAATTTAGATATCAATCCTTAAGTATGTGTGTTTTTTTGCACATGTTTTCTCCCAAGCTGTGATCTGTCTTTTTATTCTCTTATGTATCTTTTACAGAGAAAAAGTTTTTAATTTTATTGAAGTCTAACTTACCAATTTTTTCTTTAACTGATTATGATTAATATTGTATCTAAAAATTTATCCTTAAACCTATGGTCACAGAGATATTTGTCTTAGTCAGCTGGTGCTATTGTAACACAAAGACCATAAACGTATTTCCTCAAACTTCTGGAGGCTAAAAGTCCAAATCAAGGTCCTGGCCTGTGGCTTCCCTCTTTGTCAGTAACCCCAGGCATTCCTTGGTTCCTTGGCAACAACCTTTACATGACATCTATCTTCCCCATCTGTGTGTGTGTCTCTGCGTCTATTCTGGTCTTTTATAACTCAAAAGTAATTAGGTTTAAGAAACATCCTACAATGGTATGATCTCAGCCAATTGACTGCATTACATTAGATTCCATTATGGAAGGTGATTATATTGCATTAGATGTGAGATCTTTACATTACATTACATCCAAATGTATAGGGATTAGGATTCCAACACATATTTTGAGGGGACATAATTAAATCCATAACACCATCCTTCTATGCTTTCTTCTAGAAATTTTGTAGTTTTTCATTTTACTTTTAGGTCTATGTTTTGTACTGAGTTAATTTTTGTGTAAATTGTGAGGTCTGTGTTTAAGGATTTTTTGCAGATGAAAACATCCGGTTGTTCAACCACCATTTGTTGGAAAAAATTCTCCCCATTGGATTGCCTTGCACCTTCGTCAAAAATCAATTGACAATTTTTGTGTGAGTCTATTTCTGAGTTCTCTATTGTGATTTATTAATCTACGTCTATCTTTCAGTAATACTATGCTGTATTGATTAATATAATATAATATTAAGCCTTGAAGTTGGTTAGTCACAATCTTCCAACTTTGTTCGTCTTTCACATTCTGTTAGGCATTCCAGGTCTTTTTCCTTTCCACATAAATTTTTGAATTCATTTGTAGATATCTACAAAACAGTTTATTGAAATTCTGATTGGGATTATATTGAATCTATATATCAAGTCAGGAAGAATTGACATCTTGACAACATTCAAATTCCAATTTATGGATTATCTCTCAATTTATTTAGCTTTCTTTGAAGTCTTTCATCAGTATTTTCCTTGAAGTTTTTAAAAACATTTCTTTTCTCATCTTATTTCAGTCTCCAGTTCTGAGGACAGTGGCACAACTTGCTGCAATGAAAATGAGGGCCTTGGGGATAAATACTCTCTTTCCTTTGATGCAAGGCCCTTATCTTTAGGATTCTCTTACTGTGTCCCAACTTTATCTTCCATTATGACATATTTCTTTCTAAGTAATCCAGCACACAAACCCCTTTCCCGTCAAGCCAAGATGTGCTGGTACCCTGGGGTGAGCACAACTAAGCTTCAAGCTAAGATTTTTGATATGCTCGACTGAATAGGCATCCATCCATTGATATTTCTCTTTGTTCTTGGTTGAATGGGAAAAGTGAAAATTGATGGGGAAGGAGATGCTAGAGTAGCATGAAAGGGCATTAAAGGAGGGGCTAGGATCACCCATAATCTTCACTCTAGTATTATTTTTTACCAGAGCTGGTTCTGACAGTTTTCCCATGGGGGTCTTATTTGGACCCATCACTATGCTGATTTCTCCAGGCCAAACACACATATTCCTCCATCATATGATTTACTGATTTTACAGTGGGTTTCACACTAGCTTCTCTGGCTGATCCTATTCTATTCTGACTACTTCAATCCTTTAATTCATCACAATGTATACATGACGTTTTGTGACACTGTCTTACAGATTTTGAGGGTTATCATTAATTAAATTTCAACCAATTTATCTTTAAATGCAAAATTAATAATTTTTCACTAGATTACCTATGCTCCTGCCGAAAACAAAACAATTGCAAGATAAAATAGTCCAGCTGGTCTGACAAAAAAGTACTAATCATTTTAATTAGCTCTTTCTCAAATGATATGAATTTTTTTTAATTTTTTACTTTTTTATCACAGCTAATCCCTAGATTAGTGGGAAGGGCACAATCAAGTCCCAGTTGTAAAGAAAGAATATCGTATCAAGGAATTAAAAGTATAATTATGTCTAGTAGATCACAAAGTCTTTGTTTACACATTTCCTTATTTCTAGTTTACTTTTAAACTTGCTCACTTCCATACAAACTACAGGCCAGCACAATACTATTTAAACACATACATTTAGTATTTGTTAACTTCTAGTGTCTGCATTGGGCACATCTGCTGCAAAAGACTCCTTTAAAATGCTAAAAAACAAAGATGTCAATTTGAGGACTAAGGTGCAACCTGACCTAGGTCACAGTATTTTCATATTGCCTCATATGCATGTGAAAGCTGAACAATGAATAAGGACGACCAAAGAATTGATGCCTTTGAATTATTGTGTTGGTGAAGAATATTAAATATACCATGGGCTGCCAGAAAAACGAACAGATGTGTCTTGGAAGAAGTACAGCCAGAATACTCTTTAGAAGTGAGGATGGCGAGACTTCATCTCACATACTTTGGATATGCTAAAGGGACTAGTCCCTGGAGAAGGACATCACGCTTGGTCAAGTAGAGGGTGAGCACAAAAGAGGAAGACCCTTGATGAGATGGTTTGCCACAGTGGCTGCAACAATGGGCACAAACGTAGCTACAGTTGTGAGGATGGTGTGTTTTGTTCTGTCATGCACAGGGTGGCTATGAGTTAGAACCTACTCTAAAGTACCGAATGACAGCAACAATTTCTAGAAAGCTAAAATGCAATACAAAGTAAGAAAAAAAAAAACCACACCTATTGCTATCAAGTCGATTCTGACCCATAGTGACCCTAGAGGACAGAGTAGAAATGTCCCATGGGGTTCCCAGGGTGAGCCTGGTGGATTTGAACTGTCAACCTTTTGGTTAGCAGCCATAGCATTTAACCACTGTGCCACAAGGGCCCCAAAGTAAGAAAAAGGATGATAAATTAGATTGGATTATTGTACCTTTTTCAGTCTTGGGCATGCACTTGAATCTAGAAAAATTCTTAAGGGAAGATAAGGAATGAGCAGTGTATATGACTGCTACATCCTGATTCAGGTTTTCAAGGCTGGTCTGCCTGATAGCCATTGCAGCCAAGAGCTGCTTACCCTCTCCTTCTGTCCATTAGCAAACAAACCTAAGGTGATGGCAATGGGTGTGGCTCAATTGGGAGGTGCTCAGACCAAGTGGAACCTGTCCCTCCTGTCCATTGTCTTCAAAGTGGTGGGTATGACTCAAGCCAGTGAAACCCATTTTACTAGCCTACGTGCCAAAGAAAAAAATGCAATTTGTCTTACTGCTCCTGAGTGCCATGATAACCTGTATAGTCCATGTTTGTATGCATTTCCTTGTGAGGGAGGAGATGATATAAAAGATTCTGCCCCACCCCTTGTTTGGGGAGCTTGATTTGAGGTATACACCTCCTTGCTCCTTGCCTGCACCCTTGCAATAAGTGCTCTTCCTCCCTCCTCACCTCAGTGTGTCTTTTTTGATGAGAAGTTGCACTGAGCAGGACCTATTTTGGGTACCATGCTCATTTAGTGAAGAATTGAGAACTGCCAGAATGCCAGCTATATCTCTATTTGGAAACACACATCATCCCTTAACATTAATAACTGAGTGTTGTTTGGAATGATACCCTCACTCTTTCCTGTACTTTGGAGTCCCTTTCCTTATTATCTTACTGTGACACCTATGCTGGTTTGCTGTTAAATACCATCAACTGAAAGAGAATAGGGGAGAGTTTTAATTATAGAGGCAATATTTCTCTCCATTTACTGTAAAGCAGAGGTCAGAAAATGACAACCTGTAGGTCAAACACAGCCTGAAGCCTATCTTGTAAATATTGTTGTTTGGTGCCATTCAGTCAAATTCAACTCATAGTGACCCCATGTGACAGAGTAGAAATACCCCATAGGGTTTTCTAAGCTTTAATCTTTATGGAAACAGATCACCAGGTCTCTCTTTCATGGAGCTTCCGGGCGGGTTCAAACTGCCAACCTTTTGGTTAGCAGCAGTAAACCGTTGTGCCACCAGGTTTTGAAAATAAGTTTTATTAAAACCCAGCCCTACTCATTTAAGTATTGTCTATGGTTGTTTTTGCACAGAGGCTGAGTTGAGTAGTTGTGACAAAGGCCATACAGCCAGAAAAGTTTGAAATATTCACTATCTGACTCTCTAAAGAAAAAGTTTGCTCATCTGTATTATAGAAACTTTATCACGACACCACTATTACATAATGGTCAGTTTTAAGACTATTATATCTCCCCTGGCTTTAGTGTCTAATAATGAGAGACAAAATGCCCTGCAAAAGATTTGAATAAATTTCTACATAGTCATCAACATGTAAGTATGGCTTTCATAATCATGTACACTGTCCTTGTTTTTTATTATTGAATCCAGAATAGGTCATTTAAAAGTATTTTATGAACAAGGCAAAAAAAACCTTGCTGTCTCAATTATTTTTTTCCCCTAAAGAAAAAGTATTTTGCTTGAATTTACAAGTGATGTGCAATTTCTTGTCAAATTTTTTATGTATTTGTTATAACATGGTCTTGACACCACCAGCGGCCAATGTCTCTTCCTATTGATATAAAGTATTAACTGTTACTGCCCAGAACAAGGCGATATTTCAAAAGGGCAATGCTCTCTTCTGATTTCAAATTCTGCATTTTATGTGAAAACACAATTGCTGACTTCAAAAGTAAGTCTCAAAACCAAGAAGTAGAAATCTAGCAATGAATAACTCTCTAAATATGCTGAACCTCAAAAGCTAGCAACTGAATATATTGCTCATTCCTTGAGGAAAATCGTTTCCAAGCTTCTATGAAGTGAAGCTTGTATAATCTCCAAAATAACTGTAAAATTTCTTTTATCATTTCCCTTTGAAGTACATTTTAGAAGGCTATGTTTTACATCTTGAGTCTTTATCACTCTTCTTATTTCTATCATTGCTCATATTCTTCCCTAATGGCAGTGGGTAGTGGGCTAGCCTTCAACAAGATGATTCCAGATTCAAGGATTCTTTACTTGCCATCTCATGTCCACTTTGGCCTCACCTTCCGTTCCAGCATTCTCATTTTCTGTTATTTCCTACTTTCTGCTAACCAAACTTTCTGCTACCTCTTTTAAAATTTAATTTCACTCTCCAGCCATTTTTTTCTCCTCAATTTCTCCTTTTAAACAATTTAAGGATCAAATGTTGTTTCTCTTCTTCCTGTATCAGTTCTCATTATAACGGTCCGTTGTTCCTGAAAGATTCCTGTTTTTCTGCTATACCAAACACCCAAATTCTTTACAGCATGAACGGGATAGTAGTAACTATTAATCTTCCGTAACTGGGACATAATAAATGGTAGTTAGGGTTATTTGCAGACAAACTTTGCTAGAAGTGCTTTCCTTTAACTGAGACTTTATAGAAATATATCAGGTTATTCTTGGTACACCTGATTAAAAAACTAACTAGAATAAGCCTAAATAAAACAACAACAAAAAAATTATTGTCTTGAAAAACACTAGGGATGAGTAAGAATGGAACCTGTGCTTGGTTCTTTCACAAACAACCATCCACCATTGTCCCTCAGACTACTGGCTCCATACTCTCATATAGCAGCCTGGTTTTTTCCACACAGGAGAATGTGTGACTCTTAATAAATTGAGCTTCGTCACCTGGAGGGACTGAGCCTAACCTACAGAAAATTCGTGGAGACAGACTATGAGTGTGGCCAGAAACTGAGCCAGGTAATATAATTGATACATCTTCACTAGAAACCCATAGTTGAAGGAAGGTTGGGGCAAAGTTCTCTCGTCAGAAGAAAATACAACTTTCATAAGAAATAAAGTATGATAAAGAAAACAGAGCAATAGATGGTCATTCCTGACTACAGTTGTGCAGTGTTTTAATTATTGTTACTCACATCTCTTTCCTTCTCTAAATAGTAATTTCTACAAAGATAAGAGCTAAGGCATATTATACCTGATGTCCTAGGGTCTATGTATTTGGCACAGTACAAAATCAAAACATTTTATTGAATTAATGAATAAAATTCTCCCCCTTGAAGATTTCTTTTGAGAACACAGTATGAAAAATGGGGGGGGGGGGAAGCATCATCTCATTTCCTGATTGTCACTGTGTATTTTTCCCCACGCCTGGTCTTTGTAACTACATCTGTTGGTGCGTGGCAGTGTTTTATCCATCCTGCTTAACATAATCCAGAGTTCAACGTTAGCACTCCATAAATAAAATATAATGGTGTATTTCTCCATGCACTTTCACTATCTCTCAACCAGAAAAGGGCTATAATTTATGTGCCTTCTTGGACTAATAACTCCTCCCTTCAGGACATCTCTGATTTTTTCCAGTACTATTGACCTTTCCCCTTCCACTCTAACTGCCCTAGTGATTTTCGCTTAACTTCAATGTGACTGTCTATTCCAGTAGACTCCCCTGATTTTCAGGTAGGTTTCTTGTCTCACCATCAATCTAGGGCTGCCCTGTCACAAGCCACAGACTTCTCCCCCGTCTCACTCCTTCACCAGCTTCCTACAAACTTGTCTCCATTGAACAGAGACATGGCAGACACCTGCGTGCAACTTTATCTGGATTTACACTTAATTTGGAAATTAGTGAGGAACAGTGAATCACTTCAAGTGTTTTCCCCAAAAGCATTTGTGCTTCCAGTAACATCTTCTCTTCATATTTATTCAAAAAGCCAGAATAACTCCTAAACCAGCCACACTAAACATAATCTCCCCTCTTTACCTCCTGGGGGTTACTCACTTTTGATCCCTAATTTTATTTTTTTAATCAAATATTTAAATAAAAATGAATCTTCAAGGATTTCAGGTAATGTGTAACTAGCATACAGTAACTGAAATACAGATCCTATTATAATCATATTAAATTCTCTTGTTCTCTGTTCTATTTATTACTATAACCTTAAAAACAACTAAAATTATAAATGAAGAGTAACCGGTGTAGCCCAGGCTTTTCTGTGACACTTGGACAAGTTACTTACCCACTTTTCCTCATTTGTAGCTTATACTGTAACAGAATGTTTTAGAATAATAATTAACTAGTGGGACTTTTCCTTTTGTCCCAGGGCTTGAGGACGGGAGCCCTCAGCTGAGATCAAGCAGCACTGCATGGTCCATATTCCAAGGCTAGCAGCCAATAGCTTGTGCCAAGAGGTGTTCCTAATATCAGTAGCCACCTCCTCTAATCTATATAAAAAGAATAGGGAAAACAGAGGACTAAGGATTCTTGAGAGCCATCAGTGTCCCAGGCTGTGTGGGAAATACGGTGTTTATGTTGAGAAGCAAATGAGAGAGCAATAAGAGCATCACCCATGAATGGATGACTACAAGAAGCAGTAGCAGCACATACCCTTCTAGAATGTCACCTGAAGCAAAAGACATGCTGATTATAGCCTATATCTACCTGCCCAGGGGAGAAGAAAATCAGGGACAGATGGCAGGGACAGGCAAGGAGTAGCAATGAGAGTGTTCTGTGGTCCCATTTTGAGTACGGCAAGAATGTATTAGTGTCCTGTGAACACAGAAAAAAGTACCCATCTTTAGGAGCGTCTCCAACACTGCATCCAAGAGAATGGGCTCCAAAGAAGAGCTCCCAACAGTAAAACTGGATGGAGAGAAATTCTGATGGTGGCAATAAGGAAAAGATTAAAATGAACTATTCAGAGAACTCTGCAGTTGAAGACCCTGGCAGAGCTCTCCATAAAATCCACTCTATACGATTCTTCTTTTGGACCTCTTCCCCGAAAGGGAATTGATGACTAGTTAGCTTTAGCCAAAGAATCATCATAAATCAACAACCAAGGAATCATGATATTTGAGAAAGCGGATTTTATTTCCTACCCATCTCTTGAACCAGTGACCAACAGTAAAAGATCCAAAACCAAACACAGAGCAAGTGGTTAAAGTGCTTGCCTGCCAACATAGAGGTTGGTGGTTTGAATTCACCAGCAGCTCCGTGGGAGAAAAGATCAACTCCCAACAACATTACAGCATAGAAAACCCTACGGGGCAATTCTAGTCTGTTACTTGGGGTCACCATAAATTGGAATTGACTTTTGGGCAGGCCACCACCACCGTCAATCTAGCAGGTCACACCCTGTCTAGCTCCATGCCCCTCAGGCAATTAAGTCTGGTGTAGATTGAATGAGGGGAGTAGCTTTGAATTCAATATGGCATTAACATCTTATACCGAAAAGCCTAGTTTTAATTATTGAAAGCTGTTGTTGTTGTCGTTAGGTACCATCAAGTTGGTTCCGACTCATAGCGACCCTATGCACAACACAACTAAACACTGCCCGGTCCTTCTCCAGAGATTGACCCCTCCTGACAACATGTTCAAAGTATGTAAGACCCACTCTTGCCATCCTTGCTTCTAAGGAGCGTTCTGGTTGTACTTCTCCTAAAACAGATTTGTTCACTCTTTTGGCAGTCCGTGGAATATTTAATATTCGTAGTCAACACCACAATTCAAAGGCGTCAATTCTTCTTTGGTCCTCCTTATTCGTTGTCCAGCTTTCACATGCATATGATGTGATTGAAAATACCATGGCTTGGGTCAGGCGCACCTTAGTCTTCAAGGTGACATCTTTGCTCTTCAACACTTTAAAGAGGTCCTTTGCAGTAGATTTACCCAATGCAACGCATCTTTTGATTTCTTGACTGCTGCTTCCATGGCTGTTGATTGTGGATCCAAGGAAAAAATCCTTGACAACTTCAATCTTTTCTCCATTTATGATGTTGCTCATCAGTCCAGCTGTGAGGATTTTTGTTTTCTATATGTTGAGGTGCAATCCATACTGAAGGCTGTGGTCTTTGATCTTCATTAGTAAGTGCTTCAAGTCCTTTTCACCCTCAGCAAGCTTGGTTGGGTCATCTGCATAATGCAGGTTGCTAATGAGTCTTCCTGCAATCCTGATGCCCCATTCTTCTTCATATAGTTCAGCTTCTCGGATTATTTGCTCAGCACACAGATTGAATAGATGTGGTGAAATAAAACATTTCTGACACACTCCTGACTTTAAACCAATCAGTATCCCCTTGTTCTGTCAGAACAGCTGCTTCTTGATCTATGGAAAGGTTCTTCATGAGCGCAATTAAGTGTTCTGGAATTCCCATTCTTCGCAGTGTTATCCATGTTTGTTATGATCCACACAGTCGAATGCCCTTGCATCGTCAATAAAACACAGGTAAACATCCTTCTGGTATCCTCTACTTTCAGCCAGGATCCATCTGACATCAGCAACGATATCCCTGGTTCCACATCCTCTTCTGAAACTGGCCTGAATTTCTGGAAGTTCCCTGTTGGTATTGCTGCTGCAGCCATTTTTTAATGATCTTCAGCAAAATTTTGCTTGCCTGTGATGTTAATGATACTGTTCTATAATTTCCACTTTCAGTTGGATCACCTTTCTTGGCATTAGGCATAAATACGGACCTCTTCCAGTCAGTTGGCCAGGAAGGTGTTTTCCATATTTCTTAGCATAGTCAAGTGAGCACCTCCAGCACTGCATCTGTTTGTTGAAACATCTCAACTGATATTCCATCAATTCCTGGAGCCTTGTTTTTTGCCAATGCCTTCAGAGCAACTTGGCCTTCTTCCTTCAGTACCATTGGTTCCTGATCATATGCTACCTCTTGAAATGGTTGAATATCGACTGATTCTTTTTGGTATAATGACTCTGTATATTCCTTCCATCTTCTTTTGATGCTTCCTGCGTTGTTTAATATTTCCCCCATGGAATCCTTCACTATTGCAACTCGAGGCTTGATTTTTTCTTCAGTTCTTTCAGCTTGAGAAACACCAAGCGTGTTCTTCCCTTTATGTTTTCCATCTCCAGCTCTTTGCAGATGTCATTATAATACTTTACTTTGTCTTCTTGAGATGGCCTTTGAAATCTTCTGTTCGGTTCTTTTACTTCATGAATTCTTCGTTTTACTTTAGCTGCTCAACACTCGAGAGCAAGTTTCAGAGTCTCCTCTAACATCCGTCTTGGTCTTTTCTTCCTTTTCTGTCTTTTCAGTGACCTCTTGCTTTCTTCATGGGTGATGTCCTTGATGTCATTCCACAGCTTATCTGGTCTTTGGTCAGTAGTGTTCAATGCATCAAATCTCTTCTTCAGATGGTCTCCAGATACAGGTGGGATATACTCAAGGTCATATTTTGGCTCTCATGGACTTGCTCTAATTTTCTTCAGTTTCAGCTTGCACTTGCATATGAGCAATTGATGGTCTGTTCCACAGTCAGCCCCTGGCCTTGTTCCGACCGATGATATTGAGCTTTTCCATCATCTCTTTCCACAGATGTAGTCAATTTGATTTCTGTGTATTCCATCTGGCAAGGTCCATGTGTATAGTCACCGTTTATGTTGGTGAAAGAAGGTATTTGCAGTGAAGAAGTCTTTGGTCTTGCAAAATTCTATCATTTGATCTCTGGCATTGTTTCTATCACTAAGGCCATATTTTCCAGCTACTGATCCTTCTTCTTTGTTTCCAACTTTCTCATTCCAATTGCCAGTAATTATCAATGCATCTTGATTACATGTTCGGTCAATTTCAGACTGCAGCAGCTGATAAAAATCTTCTATTTCTTCTTCTTTGGCCCTAACGGTTGGTGCATAAATTTGAATAATAGTCGTATTAACTGATCTTCCTTGTAGGCATGTGGGTATTATCCTATCACTGACAGCATTGTAGTTCAGGATAGATCTTGAAACATTCTTTTTGACAATGAATGCAACACCATTCCTCTTTGAGTTTTCATTCCCAGCATAGTAGACTATATGATTTTCCAATTCAAAATGGCCAATACCAGTCCATTTCAGCTTAGCAATGCCTAGGATATCGATGTTTATGCATTCTATTTCATTTTTGATGATTTCCAATTTTCCTAGATTCATATTTCATACATTCCAGGTTCCAGTTATTAATGGATGTTTGCAGCTGTTTCTTCTCATTTTGAGTCATGCCACATCAGCAAATGAAGGTCTGGAAATCTTTACTCCACCCACGTCATTAAGGTTGACTCTACTTTGAGGCAGCTCTTCCCCAGTCATCTTTTGAGTACCTTCCAACCTGGGGGCTCATCTTCCAGCACTATATCAGACAATGTCCCGCTGCTATTCATAAGTTTTTCACTGGCTAATGTTTTTCAGAAGTAGACTGCCGGGTCCTTTTCCCTAGTCTGTCTTAGACTGGAAGCTCAGCTGAAACCTGTCCTCCAGGGGTGACCCTGCTTGTATCTGAATACTGGTGGCATAGCTTGCAGCATCACAGCAACACACAAACCCCCACAGCACAAGAAACTGACAGACATGTGGAGGCAAACATGGACTACAAGTATCAAGTAAGAAAATGTCTGCAAAAAAATTAAACTATAATTACAAAAACAACCCAGAAGTGAAAGACAGGTTATTTATTATACAACTAAGGATACTTTTACGTTTGAATGTATAAAAGCTAGGCGTGTATTAAAAATCATAAGCATTGACTGGTAAATACATTTCCTTTGACAATTCAATGTTGTTGTGTGCTGTCAAATCAATTCCGACTCGTAGTGACCCTATAGGACAGTAGAACTGTCCCATAAGTTTTTCAAGACTGTAATCTTTACAGAAGCAGATTGCCACATCTTTTTCCCACAGCAGCTGGTGGGTTTGAACCACTAACCTTTCAGTTAGCAGCTGTGCCACCAGGACTCTCTGATAATCAATTAAGACCTCCCTTTTCCTTGGAAAATGCTAGCCTTCAGGTGGGAGTAGGGTTCAGGTGTAAACTCCAGTCAACATTCAAAATAAAAAAAAAAACTTGTTGACAAATTAAATGGAGAGATTTATTCCAAAATAGATAAGATAGCAATACACCAACTACCGTGCTCAGTTGTTTAATTAAACAATAGAAGCTGTTATGAAGGCATTCTACAGATGTGATAAACATTTACAATTCATTGACTCCAAGTAAAACAGATTATTCTCCATAATGTAGGTGAGCGTCAGTCAATCAGTTGAAGGCCTTAAGAGAAAAAATAAATAACAAACAAAAAAGCAGAGGTTTTCAAAGAGAAGTAATTCTACCTCAAGGGACTGTAACGTAGATATTCTGCAGGAGTCTCCAGCCTGTCACCTGACCTATGAATCTTACTGTCATGGAGTGAATTATGTCCACCCAAAAACATATGCATCAACTTGGTTAGGCCATGATTCCCAGTATTCTGTGGTTGTCCTCTATTTTGTGATAGTAATTTTATGTTTTTTATGTTAGAGAGCATTAGGGCGGAATTGTAACGCCCTTACCAAGTCACATCCCTGATTCAATGTAAAGGGAGTTTCCCTGGGGTGTGGCCTGAACCACCTTTTCTCTCTCAAGAGATAAAAAGGAAAAGGAAACAAACAGAGACGGGGGAACTCATACTACCAAGAATGCAGTGCCGGGAGCAGAATGCATCCTTTGGACCCCAGGGTCCCTGCGCAGAGAAGCTCCTAGTCCAGGAAAACATTGATGGGAAGCCCAACAGAGACAGAGAGCCTTTCCCTAGAGCTGACGCCCTGAATTTGGACTTTTAGTCTACTTTATTGTGAACAAATAAACTTCTCTTTGTTAAAGCCATCCACTTGTGGTACTTCTGTTGTAGCAGCACTAGATGACTGAGACACTTACCTACGGATTTTGGACTTGTCAGATCCCATATTCATGTGAACCAATTCCCTAAACTCTACTCCCCACCTCCTCGGTCTCTCTTATCTTTCCTACCTGTCTGTCTGTCTGTCTATCTATCTGTCTAGTTATCTATCTATCTCCTTTTGGTTCTGTGAATGCCTTATTTTGGGATTAGATTCAGCATCTTGACATGGACAGATTATCCTGGATTAGCTGGATGGCCCTGATGTAATCACAAGGGTCCTTATAGGAAAGCGGTAGAATGATTATAGTCAATAGTAAGCAATGGGAACATGGGAAAAACAGAAGTAAGAGACTGGGTGATGCAAAGAAGGGTCCCTAAGCCAAGGAATGTGGGCAGCTTCTAGAAGCAAAAAATAGTAAGGAAACAGATTGTTCCTTGAAGCCTGCAAAAGGAATGGAGCCCTGCCGACACCTTGATTTTAGACATCTGAACTCCAGAATTTTAAGAAAATAAATTTGTGTTTTAAGCCACTAAGTCTGTGGGAATTTGTTGCAGCAGCAATAGAAAACTAACACACTAATATCGATATTTCTATCTAAACAAAACCGTATCTTCTAATATTGCTGCATATTTTAAAAAAGTGAAAGTGCTAACTGACAAAATGGTCTTTTTAGGGGAGATTTTATGGGCTTGGGAAGAGGTTCTTAAGTAACAGAAGTGAAAGAATCATAAATAAATAAAGTTATTGCCATAATTTGTCAAGTACATTTACTGTCCCAAACGTTGCTGATCCTTTAAATTACATTAACACATTTAATTGACTTCTCACACAACCCTAGAAGTTAAATGTTAATATCTACTTTCTATAGATAAGAAAATGAAGTCTAGAGATTGAATGAAGCTAGTCAAATCCTCCTCCTGCATGTCCATCATTCAGAAGGTGGGAAAGGTTGGTGAAATCAGCTTTTTTTTTTTTAAATAATCTGTTTCAGAATGAAATATAAAATACTTGAATTTTTGTCGACATTTTCCACTTGAAAAGGGAAGTGGAACATTCTCCAATAATTGTAGAGTATCTTCAATAATGGTTTTAAATATCTCAGTGTAAAGTTCATTTTTAATGCAGTATTGACATTAGAAACCAATCCATTAGATAACTCTGGTTTTTCTGCCACTATAAATCTGTCAACAAGAGTAGTTTAATGGCATATTGATATTCCTTTATACTTATTTCACAGCTGCATTTAGGTTCCCCAAAATATTATTTTGCACATATGTCTACACTATATCACAATGGAAGCTGATTTTTAAACACCATTTCCACATTCTGGCTTCTATAGTATTGCTTCAATCTTTCTGTAACATTTTATCTCAAGAGCTTCTTGAATAACAGCAATAGGGTTCCAACATGAAGGTCCTCAGAGGGGCTGAGTATTGGAAAAAAGGAAGAACATTTATTCAGTCCAGCACCATGATGCATGCATACATTCATATCTCAGAATTCCAAAGATAAGAGGCGCAGTTTATTTTAAAGAACTGCAAAACAATTTTCATAACAACTGCTGTAGTGTTTATGATATATAACACTCTTTTGGAAAATGTTTTCAAGCCTAAGCTATAAGCTCCCAAACTAGACACTTTAATTTGATTACTTCAGATATTTAGAATACATGATTTATTTGTATATCAGGCAGACCCCATAATGACAGTTTATTAGTTTTCAATAAGAAATAGAATTTTTCTAAGCTGACTGTGATACTTTTTTAGACTTCTGAGGAAATTCTCTACCAGGAAGAGGGCTGGAGCAGATGGGCAATTGTTTGTTCTTTAGATCATCTTCTTTTCTAGACTCTAGGCAGATAATCACTGTTCCTTCAACATGCAGTTTCTTCAAACAGATTCAGTCCATTTATAGGCGCACACATCTTTTTAAACATAATTCTAGCCACGGTTCATCTGATTGGGCATTTGCATTTCATAAATCTTAATCAGAAACACTTGTAAACTATTCTTTTCATAACATCCATTTTTAAAGATTTTAACCTCAATATTGTTAATTCCTCTTAGTTTTGGGGAAACTCTTGCTGTTATTCCCATGAAGACATGATTTATTAACCTATCTGGGTTTTCTCTCTCCCCCAACCTCTCCACCTGTTTTTTCTTTACCCCTTCCTTCTTTGTTTCTTCATCTATGTCTTTCTTGTTTTCCTAGTTTTTTTTTCTTCTTCTTCTTCTTTCTTTTCTTCCTCCTGGTAAGAGTCTACTCCACTAAAATAGATTATAAAATTATGTTTATTTAATATTTGTCTGATTACCATAAGTACCTACTGAGCACCTACTTCCATATCCATTTTTTTAAGTGTACAGTGTGCTATCACTTCTTACCTGAATCTCAGCAGTTATAGAAGTGTGGGCTAAGATACTCTGATTTGTATACTTTATTTCCTCTTAAGTCAGACTAGCCTATTTGCATGCTTCGTAATTTTCACACAAGCCATTCCTATTAGCATCAAATTAATAAGTCATGGAAGATTCCTCTTCTTGTTTCAACAGATTAGTTTTTTATTGTATTGTTTAGATAGTGTCATGGATTGAATTACTCCCCCCCCCCCCCATGTGTGTATCAACCTGGTTAGGCCATGATTCTCAGTAGTCTGTTATTGTCCTCCATTTTGTGATTGTAATTTTATGTTAGAGAGGATTAGGGTGGGTTTGTAACACCAGGCTTATGCAGGTCACTTCCCTAATCTAAGGTAAAGGGAGTTTCCCTGGGGTGTGGTCTGCACCGCTTTTATCTCCCAAGAAATAAAAGGAAGAGGAAGCAAGCAGAAAGTTGGGGGCTTCATGCCACCAAGAAAGCAGTGCTGGGAGCGGAGGGTGTCCATTGGACCTGAGATTCCTCCACTGTAATGCTCCCAAACCAAGGGAAGATGAATGACAAGGACGTTCCTCCAGAGCCAACAGAGAGAGAAAGCCGTCCTCTGAAGCCGACACCCTGACTTTGGACTTCTAACCTACTATACTGTAAGAAAATACTATTCTATTTGTTAAAGCCATCTACTTGTGGTATTTCTGTTATAGCGGTACTAGTTGACTAAGACAGATAGTGTGGTAAGGTGATAGGAAGCATATAACTCAGAGTCATGATGTAGTCCAATGACAGTGCATAGGCTTTGGAATCACACGCTATTTTGCAACCATAAAATAACAAGTCTGAAGATGATAGTACAGCCATAAATAAGCACGGTGGAGCAGAAATAAAACAAAAACAAAAAACTATGGAACGTGGGAATTGAGGGTATGGTGGAGCCACTAAACAAGACCTGAATTTTCTGCAATGAGACTTCTTGTTTTGAGAGAAAAATACTAGGCTAAGTCACTAGAGTTGGGTTTTCTATTTCAGCTAGCTTAAAAGAAGCCTAAATGAAAAACTATTATTTAAGCAGCACTATATAGGGTTTATATAGGGTTTATATAGGGTAGCTATTAATCAGAATTGACTGACAGCAATAAGTTACATGTTTAGAGCTTCTTATCCAAAAGGGTCAGCGGTTCGAATCCACCAGCCACTCCTTGGAAACCCTACGGGGCAGTTTTACTCTGCTCTATAGGGTCGCTATGAGTGGGAATCAACTTGATGGGTAACAGGTTTAGTTTGATTTGGTTATGTGTCCCCAGTCATGTTTTGTGGACACATGGACTGACTTTATGTTCCCTCAAAATAGAACTTTCACAATTGTGAATCTTAAAGTATTTCTCCAGGCACAAACAACCAATGAAAGTTGATTTTACTTCTCAAGCTTCATACAGTTAAAAGTATACCTTGACTCGTTAATTTCAGAGGTACCAATAGTCTCTTCTTGGACATAGGTGTCAACACGTAGTTCTCTTATTTGAAAATAAATTAGAAAGCAGCTCTGGTGAGTTGACAGCATACGTGCTTCCCCTTTGGGTTGATGCTTAGCAGTTACAACGAAACTTTCATCCAAGATTTTCTTTACACAATGAGAAATTCCCATAGTTAAAAGCTAAACTTTCAATGTCTTGGGACTGTTGATGATTGTCCAGGTATAGCAATACCTCAATCAGCCAAAAGTACGTATCTAGCACTGTCACATTTTATTACTTTATGTACCAGTAAGAAAGAAAAATGTTACAGATTAAATGATTACAAGCTATTCCTTTTAAGAAACAACCTGACTTGAGATATTAAAATGTTTCTCAGTGAATTTAGAATTAATACGTTAATTTTTTCATTTCCTGAGTTCCTATTATGTATAAAGAAGACCCCTAGCTGACAGACAAGGCAGATGAAGACTAATATTTAAATTCAATTGTAAAACATAGTTAAAAGCCTTAGCAAATAACAATAAATTAAGTATATGTTTAAAATTGGCAGATATAGCACCACCCACGTAAAGGTAATAGAACAGCTTCAAAGAGAGGCTATAAAAGCTAAACATTGCGATAGGTAAAAATGGAAAGCTAAAAGAGGTTAGAGAAGCTATTCAGGGGATAGAGAATAAAGGTTCTCTTAGACGAGAATACAGAGTAGTTTGGAAGGGTTAAAGTTTGTATACATGTGAGAAGCAGGAGATAAGACTGGGAAGGAAGGTTGGAATTTTATTATAAAAGTCATAACTATTATGGTGATGTGATGGCTTAGTTTATTTCTAACTGATGAATTAATAGTAGAAGAGTGTTTTAGGCTGGATTCTCCAGAGAAGCAAAACCAGTGAACTGTATATTGATCCCTGATCTGAAATTATGTTTATAGATATATATCATATATCATATATATATATACACATATACATATACACAGAGAAAGAGAGAGAGAGATTTATCCCAAGGAAATGGCTCACACAGTTGTAGAGGCTGACAATTACCAAGTCCGTGGCTTCTCCTGACTCATGTAGCTGCAGGGGCTGATCAATCCAAGATCGGCAGGTCAGGTGGCAGATACTGACTCATGGGCTGCGGAAACTGCTGAATCCAAGATTGGCTGGTAAGACAGAAGGCTGACAGCTCACAGGCTGCAGAGGCTGATGAATCCCATGTCAGCAGGCAATACATCGGGCCATTGGCTCAAGTCCCAAGAGCTGGAGGCCAAATGATGATGAGCTAGGATTCCAAGTGAGGAAAAGCCAGCAAACTTTTCCAGAAGGTCCACATACACTAGATGAAGACCACACCTTTTAGGAATTCCCTTTATGACTGATTGGCTGATCATATCAGATCACATCATGGAGGCGATTACACTATATTACAAAATTGAGGATAACTACATCATTACCAAACTGCAAAATGACTTCTTTACATAACTGCCAAACTATATCGTTAGATAACTGCCAAACTACATCATTACATAACTGCCAAACCACTGAGAACCATGGCCCTGCCCAGTTGACACACAATCTAAACTATCATATAGTGTGATCTATTTTTCCCTGGGGGCATATGTCTACTAACTGTGATAATAGGGTTCAGTTTGCTTTTGTCATATTATTACCAGCAGAACAGGAGGTAGGGACAGGATCTAATACCTGAAACTAAAACTGTTCAGAGATTCAACAGGTGCAGGGAAACTGTCCAGAAGCAGATAATGACATTAATTTTCTGAGAGGCGGGAGAAAACAAAATAGAGTTGTTTCAATTAGTATCAGACTAAGTGCTGAGTAGTACCTCTTAGTACTACCCAAATGCACAGCATAGTCCTGGCCCACAGGAAGAATTCTATCTATCTAGCCTGCATCTGAAAGATTTTCCATGAGTAAACGGGACCAGACTTCTCTTTCAGGACCTGCACATCAAACCTTATTAGAGTAAGGTAGAATCCAGGTATAATGAAGGAGCTAACTGCCTCGCCATTTTTAATCAGAATTAAATCAAGGAAAAAATATCTAGGATGAAACTTTTTAATTGTGTTCAATGACATATAGAAGGCACAAAGAGCAGGAACCAGGCAAACAGAAAATTTACTCAAACATAAGTTCAGGTCAGGGACCAATACTCTTCTTAGTAATCTAGTGCTGCTATAACAGAAATAACACTAGTGGATGGCTTTAACAAACAGAAATTTATTTTCTCACAGTCTAGTAGGCTAGAAGTCCAAATTCAGTGTGTCAACTCCAAGGGAAGGGTTTTCTCTCTCTGTTGGCTCTGGAGGAAGGCCCTTGTCATCCATCTTCCCTGGACTAGGAGCTTCTCCATGCAAGAACCCTGGGTCCAAAGGACATGCTCTGCTCCTAATGCTTCTTTATTGGGAGTATGAGGTCCCCCACTCTCTGCTTGCTTCCTTTTCCTTTTACCTTTTGCAAGATAAAAGGTGGTGCAGGCCATATCCCAGGGAAACTCCCTTTACATTGGTTCAGTGATGTGACCCTAGTAAGGGTATTACAATCCCACCCTAATCCTCTTTAACATAAAATTACAATTGCAAAATGGAGGGCAACCACACAATACTGGAAATCATGGTCTAACCAAGTTGACACGTATTTTGGGGGGACACAATTCAATCCATGACAAACGCTAATAAATAGTTATGAAACCTTAGACATGTGAGGAGAGAGAAGTAAAGATTGAGGTATCACATCTTTAGATAGGAAAGTGCACTCAGCAAGAGATTAGATTCAAACCAACAGCAGAAATACAGTGGGGAGCACCATTGTGTAACATCTCATATGAGACGGTTAGCAAGATTAGCCCAGTAATGAATTGTGTCCATATTCTCTGGATACCGTGAACTTATTCCATCATCTACAACTTGGTCTTTCGTGACCCAGTGCCTCTACCCCTCATTGTCGTGGATGTCCTTGATGAGACATTTTCTGCTCTAGTCCATGATTTCACAAATTAGCTATTTAGCTTCCAATCTGACACCTACGACATTTACAGATGTCTTATAAGCAGAGGCTGTCATACTTAAATCTGCATTCCCTAAACAAAGGGCTATTCCCTGATAAGCAGGTGATCGGCCCAGTAAAAAAAAAAAAAAAAACATTGCCATGGAGTGAATTCCAGCTCTTAGTGACCCTATAGGACAGAGTAGTCCTGCCCCATAAAGTTTCCAAGCCTGTAATCTTTACCGGAGCAGACTGCCACATTTTTCTCCCATGGAGTGGCTGGTGGATTTGAACTGTCAGCCTTTCAGTTAGCAGCCAAGCACTTAACCACTGCACTAGCAGGGCTCCAAACAGGTGATTCAAAAAAAAAAAAAAAAACCAAACCCAGTACCGTCGAGTCCATTCTGACTCATAGTGACCCTATAGGACAGAGTAGAGCTGCCCCATAGAGCTTCCAAAGAGCGCCTGGCAGATTGGCAGAGCCAAACGCTTCAGACATCAATGGTAATGAAGACATGGAAAAGGCAGATTTATTCACGACACTTCTGGGTACTGTCCGTGGTGCTAACGCTGCCTCTGAGAGTTATGCAGTTTCTGCATTTTGGAAGTTGATGGAAAGAGAAAGAATCAAACAGATCACAATGTAATTAGTGTTCACATAAAGGTATAATGGGGTGCTATGGGGAAATAAAAGAGTTTTACCAAACCCATTGAGCATGGTGTTACAGAGGTCACTGTATTAGCTTTCTACTGCTGCTGTAAAAAATTATCACAAAGTTAGTGGCTTGAACACCACAAATTTATTATCTAACACTTCTGCAGATCAAAAATCTCACTGGGCTAAAATATAAGTATTAGCAAGACTGCATTCCTACCCGGAGGCTCTAGGAGAGAATTTGTTTCCTTGCCTTTTCTAGCTTCAAGAGGCTGCCTCCTTCTTTGGTTACTGATGTCATCCTAAGTGAAAAAGAGGGAGACCCTCAAAGAGATGGATTGACACAATGGTTGCAACAAAGGGCTTAAGAATAGCTACGATTGTGATGATGGTGCAGGACCCGCTGGTGTTTAGTTCTGTTGTACATGAGGTTGCTATGAGTCGAACCTGTTAGACAACAAGTAACGACAACAACAACAACATCCCTCCATTTTCAAAACTAGGAGCCTTGCATCTCTGATCTTTCTCTTTCTGAACACAGCGAGGGCTCTCCACTTTTATGGAATCATGACATTAGATATAGTCCAACCAGATAATCCTGGATAATCTCACCATCTCAAGGTAATCTTAGTCACATCTGCAACACCCCTTTTGTCATGTAAGGTAATGTATTAACAGGTTCTGGGCATTGGAGCGTGGATATCATTGGGAAACCTTTATTCTGCCCACTACAGTCATGAATTCCTTCTAAAACATCAGTTTTAACTAGTGGATAAAAGCGGTTGAGAAATAAGTAGGTGATGAAGAACAAAGGCAGGAAATGTAATATAACGTTTTGCAAAGGAATAATACATACAATAGCGATTTCACGTATCGCAGTGTTAAGGGTATTGTTCAGTTGTCGTTTTAGTGAAGCAATGAATGTATTTGTATACCAAAAGTCAAGAAATCACCCCATCTCCTGATTTCTGTCTTCATGTGTCACATTTTGCTGTGGCTGTAAGGTCACTAAGTTATAAATCCACTGAGGTTTAAATGTGATTTTAAATATTCCTCAGGATCAGTGAAGCTTCTTGTTTGTTGGCTTGTTTTACAATATATAGTGTCCCTGGATGATCTGAACATTCTGATAATTGTAACTGGTTTTTCTTGGTGGTGTGAAAACATATATAATACCAGGAAGTTATCAAGAAAAAAAAAAGTGTTTATACTAAACAGTATAATAGTAGCAGGTTGTGATCACTATGTTTTTATTTAATTATTATTATTTATATTTTTGAAATGCATAAGACATTTATTTATTATTACTACTGGGAGTTGTTTAAGTACTTGGAATAAGTCTTTATACTTGATATGTAAGTCTTCCATATTAAGGTCTGAAGATAAAAACAAATATATTAAATTTGAAAATTTAATTTGAAATAGCTAAGGGATTCAGTTAATGAAACTGGTAAGTTTTGTTAAATGATAGGGGAAATTTATCTTTAAAATATGAAAATTAATCAAAATTTGATCAAAATGCAAAAATAAAAGAAAGAATGCCAGGTTTAGGTATGCTTGCACAGTGAGTGGTTAAGTGTTTTTTTCAGGTGTTTGAAAGAAACAAGGATGTTTCAGGGAACATTTATTAAGTGCCTTCTGTGAGCCAGCTGTGATGTTGGGCTGAAATGCAATATTTAAATTATATAGTTTATACTCTTTACACTTGTCAGTAATTCAGCAGGGAGCTCTTATTAAGCCTGCGTAATGACATATTTTCAACGTGGAGTCATCAAAAATTGAACTCTTTCTTTAATTGGGAGAAATTAAGCAACATTAGACCAATATTAGGTTCAAGTCAATACGTATGATGGGCCCTCTAAAAAGTCAATCATACCATAGTGCTCATTCAAATCAGAATATTTTGAACTGTAGTTATGTAAAAAACTAAATAAATAAACTTACTCTGCTTTTTCTCACAAGTAGATAGTACTCGGTGAAAATAAAGAGTTTTGTGATTACAGTGAGACACATCTTCCAATTCTGAGATCTATTAAAAAAAAAGTATAATTCTTAACATTTGAATTGAAATTGCCAGAAGTAATTTTTAATGAAAACTGCTAATTTCATTTTATTAAATCTCTGGCAGGCAATTGAAAGGATAATGGCATTTTTAAATACCTTACGCTCTTGAAAATATTTTAATTAAAGGAAAAGTAGCATTCCGTCTGCTATGCTTTTTGCATTAAAAACAAATGAGTTTCCTAATGATCCAAGGATTTTGTAATAGGAACATCTTATCACAGTGGATAGGAAGCCCACACCTTTATCCACCCTCCCAATTGCAATGTATATACTAGCGATGAATACATTTACCTTCTTAAGGATGATATTGATTTACCAAGTATCCTAGAATATTTAAAATAATTTCTAAAGTATATTTTTATTTTGGAGCAACATCAAATAAATATAAATATCTACTAACAAAAGCACAGGCAGAACTGTTCAGTAAGCAAACAAAGTGCGGCATTCGTCTGAAGGGTGGAGCATTTTCCTGTCTGTTGTTGGCCAAGTCACAAACTGCCTGTGTTCCGAGGTGGAGGTACCCAGCTCTCTGACTTATCTCCTGCTGTGTGACGAACTACCCCCTAACTTAAAACCGGTTTTCAGTGAGTCACCTCCAGCTTAAGGAAACCCCAGGTGTGTTAGAGTAGAACATTTCAGTGAGTCACCTCCAGCTTAAGGAAACCCCAGGTGTGTTAGAGTAGAACATTTCAGTGAGTCACCTCCAGCTTAAGGAAACCCCAGGTGTGTTAGAGTAGAACATGCTCCACAGGGTTGTTAGTGGTTGATTTTTCAGAAATAGATGGCCAAGCCTTGCTTCTGAGGGGGCTCTGGGTGGACTTGAACCTCCAATCTTTCATTAATTGTACCATCTGGGACTCCACCTCCAAACTCAACAGCTTTAAAAACAATGATGTATTATTTGTCATGATTCTGTGGGTCAGCTTGGTGGTCTTCCGCTCCACATGGTGTAGACTGTGCTCACTTGTGTGGCAGCACCAGCTAGAAGTCTGGCTAAGGATGGAATATCCAGGATGGTTTGAATCGCATGTCCATCACCTCAGCTTGGATTGCTGAAATGGCTGCAGACTGACTGGGCCTATCTCTGCATGCTGTTGTTGCAGTTAGTTGCCGTTGAGTCAGTTCCGACTCATAGCGACCCTGTGCACAACAGAACAAAACACCGCCCAGTCCTGCTCCATCCTCACAATCATTGTTACGCTTAAGCCCATCACTGCAGCCGTAGTTTCTCATTATTTAGTAGTGTAGCCCAAGCTTCTTTGCCTGGCAGCTGGCTGCCAAGAGGATGAATGTGGAAGCAGGCAGTCCTCTTAGGCCTAGGCCTGGAGTTGGTCAAACAAAGTAAGTCCCAGGGTTGAGCCAGATTAAAGGGTAAGGGAAATAGATTTCCTTTCCTCACGAGCAGAGTGGTATAGGCAAGAGAGAAATAGTTGGTGCCCATTTTTGGAAATAATCTACCTCATCAATTCTTTCAGCCACCGTGGAAAGCCAGATCCTTTCCCCACAGCACAGTACTTCCTGTGAATCTGTAGATGGCCAGGTGGGTGGGATCTGGGCACAGGAGCTCTGCTATGGTAGGCATGATAGGGGTTGAGCCGATGCTCAGCCCTCACTCCTGCAGAAACCATGAGGGCGTGTGGTGTCAGGAGACAAGACAACTATTGCGGAGGCCAGGTTCCCATTGAGCCAACAGCCAATGCCACGGGAGGCATGACAGTCACACTAGTATGGAGGTGCATGACCTGGGTCCAGTGCAGTTTCATATGAAGCACTAGTGTGATCTCGGAAACCCTGGTGGTGTAGTGGTTAAGAGCTATGGCTGCCAACCCAAACCTGGGCAGTGTGAATCCACCAGGCACTCCTTGGAAACCCTATGGGCCAGCTCTACTCTGTCCTATAGGGCCACTATGAGTGAGAATTAACTTGACCGCAACGGCTTACAGGTTAGTGTGATCTCATTAGTCAGAATTGAGCTATAATCCCATCTGATTTCATGTTTTATAACTAGATTTTTAGTCTGAATCCCATAACACATTTCTCAGGAGCAGCAGCAGCCAGCTGCTTCCTACTTAAACCATACCGCCACCAACGCCTTTGCCATGGAGTCGACTCTGCCTCACGGCAACGCCACGTATGTAGAGTAGAATGGGCTCCATGGTGTTTTCAGTGGCTAATTCGGGGGAAGTACGTTAGGAGATCTTCCTTCCAAGGCACCTCGGAATGAACTCAAACTCCCAGCCTTTTAGGTAGCAGTCAAGCCTGTTACCTGTTTGCACCACCCAGGGACTTAAACCATGTGCTGCCGTATATAATTTACTCTTCTGTACGTTTGCTTATGATACTCTTCACTCTGAAATATTCTTACACCTGTTTTCTTCCAGGTAAATTCCTACCCAGATTTCAGATACAGTTCAATCCCTCTGAGAAAAATACTTCAATTGTCTCAAGTAGAGTTAGTATCTCATAGCACGTACCTCTTTGAATCATCTATGTTTGTTTACTTCTGTGTCTCCCCTTCAGAAGCTGAGCTCCTGATTGACCTTCCTTATTGTTATCCCTGTATCTACCCCCATGTCCTGGGATTGCTGGTGTCCACAACAAATTCTTTAAATTCAGGACAGGCACAGGCAGATGTTTAAGGCACAATATTCCTGACTTTGGTGGTACTTCTACTGACTTGTGAAAATGGGGGAGCAGGTGAGAGCAGGAAACACGTTGATTAAAATAGTACGTATTTTCCTCTTCAACCTATTTTAATAGTATATACATTTATTAAGAGTCTCAGCCATCCAATCCAGCCATCTAAATTTCAAATGAGAACACTAAGAATCATATGGTTAACTGAGTTGTTGACTTCAGGACATTGTCCCAAACAATGAAGACTTTAATTAAGAAGAAAAAAAAACTTTAGAGTTTGGCCTTAGAACCTCCCAAGATTTCATAGAACTGAGTTTATATCTCCCATATATCAAAGAAGTTAAAATGCTTTAATAAGTAAACAGAAGTATAAATAAACAGATTACGTATCACAAAATTTACATGTATATTTAAAAATATACTCTGGGATGGGTCAGACTTTCACTGAAAATCTCATTGCAGCCTCAAGGAAGGATCATTATCATTATTTTTTGACTTATGATAAGGAAGGTCTCCACCCTTAAATGACAAAGGAACACAGCAAAGCATGCTGAGATAAGAAATAACGCTGAACACTGAGATCACGTGGCATGTGGTAAGACGTTGTGGAGATGGCAGTGGCAGGAAAGTTAGGCCTACCAACGTGAGCGATGCTAAAATTCTCTCAAGAAGTTTTCTTGATTTGATAATGCTGATGATAGTCTCTCTCAAAGACCTGGCGACGAAAATGCACTTCTTCTTTTACTGTTACTTAAAAATGCGAGCGCATGTAAATATTCATTCTATGAACATGCTATTCAATGTGCTGTAATATAATGTGGGAAAATTGTGAGAAATTTTTTTCATAATAGCAATTTTGAGAGCTAGATGGATCCAATTCCATAAGCAACGAATTTCTGATTGGAAAAATGCACAAATATTGGCACACTTAAGTTTTTTGTTTGTTTTTTTTTGTCAAAAATATATAAGATGAATTGTGCTCAGAAGAGGTCGACAACAGATAAACCAAGAGGGAGGTTGAGGACAGAAAACATACATGTAGAAAAATAACTCAAAAACAACAATCAAATATTTCGTTTGGTACAGGGCTAAAATCATTCCCTGTTCATTGACTTTTCTAACCAGTGATACGCTGATAAGCAGCTATAGCCTCTTAATTAAACCCTCAGACTCACATGCTGGCGCTTTACTGATGTAAACACACGTAAGTCCGCGCTGGCACACCCTTGACTGCATACCTTTGGGATTCAGCGTTTTCTGTGCTGTGCTGTACTGAACAGCCTGAAGTGAAAGACAAACACGAGGCCTGGAGCAAAATTTCTTGATTAACGTACATGGTTCTTTCAAGTGATCACATGAACTTTTATCTGAAACATTGCTTGGAGCAGATAAGATAGGGCCTGTTGCTATGAGAGTTGTCAAACAACTGTGATAAATTTAATGTGTGATAGATAATAACCTTTGTCTCATTTAACATTGAATTCCCTGTTTCTAATTGGGGTAAATAATCCCCACCTCTTTTTTTGTTTCCTCTGGTGAACAGCTGCCTCATCCCAAAGCCCAAAACCATGTGTGAAGTCATTTTAGTAAAGGATTTTCATGTAAAGCCCACAGACCATATAGATCTGACCTCATCAGTGATTGCCTTGAGCTATCTTTTGTGTATTTTCTGTTTTCTACATTTTCTCTTGCTGTCGTCACTATCTAACATTTGTAAATATTTCAGAAGTTCGAACTGTATGTGACCAATTCAAATGCTGTGGATGTCACAGGTTTGAAGAGGGTGTCTCATCATTAAAATTACAGTGAACCCATTTTCATTTTTCTAGGTATATTTCTAGTGTTGTAAAATATTTTGACTCCACTGCTTTAACATTCTAAAATGACAAATGGAATTTTAGGGAAAAACTTTATGAGAATTTTAGGGAAAAAACAAAAAACTAATGACTCAGTTTCCTTAATTTTGCATCACCACATTTCATCAAAAACTCCAAGGGAACATGTTGCCTTTGGTGTTGAACAAGAGAATATACAGATGGCGCAGTGGTTAAGAGCTTGGCTGCTAACCAAAAGGTCAGCAGTTCAAATCCACCAGGTGTTCCTTAGAAACACTGTGGGACAGTTCTACTAGGTCCTACAGGGTCGCTACGAGCCGGACTCAACTTGAAGGTAATGGGTTTGGTTTTTGGTTTGTTTTCCTCTATCTTGTCACTATCATCTTTTGACAGCAAATAGGTTACATTGGAAAAGCATCAGATGTGGTTTTCAATCCGTCTTAGAGAAGGTGTGATTCTTTGAGGTGTGAAAAAATATTAATCACTTAAAGAAAAATTGAGTGTCTGCATACAGGTGCACTCATGTCGTGGCCATATTCACTAATATACCTGGAAGAGTTACATGATACACATCTGAGAAGGCCTGTTTATGATTTTGACCAGGGCCCTCAATGGTACTCCATTGTTAGTTTATAGCTGTAAGAATAACATAAAACAAGTTTCTTTCCTACAATAGCTTCTTTTCCATTTGAAAGCTATTTCATTGGCTAATGTGGCTACTGCTGCTTTTTGAAGGGTCTGATAGTCAGAGGAAAGCATTTACAATTCAGTTGTAGAATAAGATGATCACAGAAATAGGAAGATATGAGTTATACCCCTATGACATGCAAATCCTGCAAACTTCCTCTAGCTCCTGGTGTTCAACAGTGGTGGACTACGTAAGCCAGAGAACATACTCAAGACTGATTCTGTTTCGTGTGCTCAGGGCAACGGCTTCTTCCTAGGTGGTGTAGATTCAGAGGACGCCTAAAGGCTGGGGGTGGGAGGCTTTGAGTAGCAAGAAGAATACATATGCATGGGTTGTGGGCAATACCAGGGAATGAATGTGAAAACAACAGGAAATGACTGAATGTGTGATGTTAGGAAAAGAGGAAACTTGATATCTGCCTAGTATCCTAGTTAGTTTCATGCTGCTTTCTTACGAACCCATTGCTGTGGGAGAAAGTAACTTTTCTCCACTGGTAAAATTAGAAAATAAATCCAAAGTCCTTTTATTGTAAACATTCTTTTAAAACAAAAAGAAATGTATTCAAAATTATAAGACAACTTGAAAGCATATTTTTATTTTACTTTGAAATAAGTAGCTGAAATCCATGTATTCATAGCTTGTGACAAAAAACGTTCTTATCTGAATGAGTTGCTAGTCTCTGTTGGGTCCTACTAGTCTGCTGTCCATATTTTAATAAAACCAATAGCAATTAGCTCTAATTCTGCATTTATTGTCAAAATTGGAAGAGATGCTGAGAATGGGATGGATAGAAAGAATAATTCTCTTATCTCCTATACTGCTGATACTGCCAGAAAAAAAGACAGAAATCCAGGGTCAGGAGTATGTAGGGCAAGTTCACTGACAGTACCTAATGGCAGCAGTAATAGGGGACTGTCTCCTGTGATTCCTGCCGATGGCTCTTATGAACATTATTTTCATTCCAGAGATGGAAACAGAGATCCCAAAGAAATGATAGTGTATTTTAACCTTCATGATAGGGTCGCTATCAGCCAGAATAGACTCAGTGGCAACAGGTATGTCTGGTATTGTGCATATTTCAGATTTTAATAGAAGAAAGGCAATTATGTATTCTTGTATTTCCACGAATGTGGCTCAACGAAAAATATAAGGAGTTTTCTGTTGTGCAGAAATACTCCAAATTGAGGTGTCTGGCTGGAACAGGATCCGAAAGCAAAACCAAACCTGCTGGTGGCCTCTAGCTGCTTCTTCCCATTTTACTATTAGTCATGAGCTACACATCTTCATCTTCCCCATCTTACCATAAAAAAGGCTTACCTCTCCCTCAGAAGGTGGGGGCACTTGGGAGATTCACCTCTGCGCTGTGTTTCCCCAATTTGATAACTGAATTATCCTCAGTAAATCTCTTTGCTTTCACCGCAACAGAGTAAGCATTCTTATTCTAAGACACTGTAATACAAGTTCGCAAAATCCCGCCAAGTTTAATAGATAGTAGCAGTTCTTTCTCCTTTTCAATGTTTTAAGCAGGAAGATCTTTTTGTCATCCAGGTGAAACAGATCTCAAATCAATATTTAAGCCTACTTTAGACACCAGGGGGCTTTTTTCCTTTATTAAATTGTTGTGAAGTCCAGAACATGAATAGAACTACAGAGTACAAATCAACTTGCTAATGTAATGTGGATAAAAATGTAAGATCTTTCATTGATTTGTAAAGGTTATAATTTCATTGATTCTATCCTTTAAATAATTTTAATATTTATTTAATATTCTAACCCCAAACTCTACTACTGTTAATAAAGTAATTCAATTTGTAGTTAATATTATATTAGGATCATAAACATGGATAGGAAAAATTAAGGAATAGGCCAACAAATGATATAAAATGATTGCAACATTTATTAAAATTAGAATGACTACACATCTGGTAATTTGTTCTAAATAAACTGCTACAAGTGCTCAGAATATGTAATTATAGTGTATATGTATTTTTAATTACTTTTCTAGCTCTAACAATTTTGTCCCAGACACACAAACACACACACACATATATGCCCTTCTGTCACCTATGTGTATGTATACATATTTGTATATGCATGTATACCTGTGCTTATATGTATATAGACCTATACACACATATATATACATGTGTATGCATATAAAAATAGGTACATATATATATGGCAGAATTGTGAGAACTAGCAAAAGAAATAAAATACTTAGCTATTGCCCAAATATTGATCCAAAAGGAGCATTATGCTATTGTTTACTATGTAGTCATCAAAAGGATGAGTGATTGGTACATGTATTGGTTTGAAAGAATGCCTAAGTTGTATTTAGTTAAAAAAACAATTCTATATTTCAATGAATTTTTTTTAAGTACATGACTGAAGGGAGGAGAGCTCATTTTGTTTCTACTTTATGCTCTTATAAATTCAGTGTTTTTGTTTCATTTTGCTTTCCTACCAAGAGAATGCATTTCTTTTATAATTATAAAACTAAGTTTAAGGGAAAAACTCACAAAGAAAGTGGACTGCTTTTAATTCATTTTTGAATTAAAATGAGAAGCAAACTGATGAACAAGCAAATGGCATAATTCAAGAGTATTAACACCAGCAAGAAAACCAGAATTTTAAATTATATGACTTTGTACATTTTCTACATTGCTGAACTGACTCATTGACTATATATACATGCATACATATATATGCGTTTGTATTTGTATATAATTCAAGGATGGAAGTTAAATGTTAAAATGATTTAAAAAAAGGTATTTTTTTCTTTTCAAAATATTTAGTATCTACAATTCATCACTGAACCAAGTAAATCATGGCTTCTTCAAGTGCGAGGATCGAAACCAATTACCATTAGTGACCACCGTCGGGAGCAACCGATCCTTTCTGTCCTGTTGCCTGAATCTCAATGATCTCCCAAGTGTGTCCATGCAATTTAACAGAAAGATCAATATACCACAGCAGTTAGCAGCAGCTCTCTTGAAGTGCTTCACAAAACATGCTACATTTCTCTACCGAATAAATGTCAAAACATTCCAACAGCTACAATTCTTGGGAGAAATCGTTCTTCTAAAACATTATTGACATCCTTTAACCCACATTTCCCGCTGCTTACAGGCTTCCTACTGGCCAGTCAATTCTGATTTGGCAAGAGCCACATCTACTTGTGTCCCCTACTGACTTGCCTGGGTGGCTTGAAAGATATCAAAAAGTGGTAGATAGGTCTTGGGGTTGAAGGGTCAGTGGTCTAATGCTGACTCAAGGTCAAGGTGATGGCAACCTCTCTCCAGAGACGTGGCGTCATCTCTAATATGCCCTTGAAACTAATCAATATCATTACAGACCTTGCTTTTCTGAGCATAAAAGACCACCTGATCTAAATGCTCTTAGGTTAAAAAAAAATTCCCCCAAATCCAAGGCTTAAAAACAGTGCAGGAGAAACACAAAGTAGAATTAGTTTCTCATTTTATGGAGGTACTTTTTAAAAACCTGACAGTGATTTTGATTTATAAATGTCTGTGTATGTGAGAGGAAATCTTGATGGTGTAGTGGCTAAGTGTTATGGCTGCTAACCAAAGGATCAGCAGTTCAAACCCACCAGGCGCTCCTTGGAAACTCTATGGGACAGTTCTACTCTGTCCTATAGGGTTGCTATGAGTCATAATTTACTCGACAGCAATGGGTTTGGTTTTTGGAGTGTGAGTATATTGTTGGCTGCCGTCTAATCAATTTTGATTCATGGCGACCCCACGTGACAGAATAGCAATGCGTCATAGGATTTTCTTGGCTATAATCTCTACAGAAGCAGATCTCCAGGTCTTTCTCCCACGCTGCCACTGAGTTTGAACTGCCAACCTTTCAGTTAGCAGCCGAGCACTTAACCACTGCGCCACCAGGGAGATAGGTGTATAATTAATTGTGCTCCTGAGGAACCTTTACATAGATCAAGAGGCAGTTGTTCGGACAGAACAAGGGCATACGGATTGGTTTAAAGTCAGGAAAGGTGTGTGTCAGGGTTGTATTCTTTCACCATACCTATTCAAACTGCATGCTGAGCAAATAATCTGAGAAGCTGGACTATATGACGAAGAACGGGGCATCAGAATTGGAAGAAGACTCATTAACAACCTGCATTATGCAGATGATACAACCTGGCTTGCTGGAAATGAAGAGGACTTGAAGCACTTACTAATGAAGATCAAAGACCACAGCCTTCAGTATGGATTACACCTCAACATAAAGAAAACAAAAATCCTCACAACTGGACCAATGAGCAACATCATGATAAATGGAGAAAAGAGTGAAGTTGTCAGGGATTTCATTTTACTTGGATCCACAATCAACAGCCATGGAAATAGCAGTCAAGAAATCAAAAGATGCGTTGCATTGGGTAAATCTGCTGCAAAGGACCTCTTTAAAGTATTGAAGAGCAAAGATGTCACCCTGAAGACTAAGGTGTGCCTGACCCAAGCTGTGGTATTTCCAATCTCATCATATGCCTGTGAAAACTGGACAATGAATAAGGAAGACCGAAGAAGAGTTGACGCCTTTGAATTGTGGTGTTGTTGAAGAATATTGAATATACCATGGACTGCCAAAAGAACAAACAAATCGGTCTTGGAAGAAGTACAACCAGAATGCTCCTCAGAAGCGAGGATGGCGAGACTGTGTCTTACATACTTTGGACTGTTGCCAGGAGGGATGAATCCCTGGAGAAGGACATCATGCTTGGCACAGTACAGGGTCAGCAGAAAAGAGGAAGACCCTCAAGGAAGTGGACTGACACAGTGGCTGCAACAATGAGCTCAAGCATAACAACAATTGCAAGGATGGCTCAGGACCGGGCAGTGTTTTGTTCTGTTGTGCATAGGGTTGCTATGAGTCAGAACCGACTCGACGGCACCTAACAGCAACAACAACACATATACAATATGTATATGTATCTATAGAGAGAGAGATTGAGAGAGAGAGAATGGATTAAATTTATTTTCATCCTCAGTGGATTATTTTTGGTGGGTTCATATCAGAAACTCTCACTTTGTGACAACATTGGGCAGTTCTTAGTAGCTGCTGAAAGTAAAAGCTGGAAGGGACACGTCCTTTGATTTTTCCTTTGTTTTTCTTTGTTTTCTCTCTTTTCTTAACAACTTTCCCCAAATCTTTCTACAAACCATTTTCTCTTGAAAATGTGAGATTCTTCCCCATGGCATCACGAGAAACAATCCAACATATGCGTAAGCTGAAAACCACTAAGTTAGCCTCAGCCTTATTCTGATGTTTATGAAGACAAAGTAGAATGTCATTTAGATGATGCTCTCCTTCCTTCCAGACTTGTGAACATACAGCCCACAGACACTACTCAGACAGGAGTATTGCCTAGCTGAATGACTCTATAACATAACCGCGTATAGGCAACTACGAACACAGCTATCAAAAGTGAGAAAAGTCATAAAACCTATTCTGTCAAAATGGATTCTCCAAATCTTTTGGATACCAAGGTTAGTATTATTTAACTAGATTAAATTGTAATTTCCAAGTGTCACAGGTTAGTTTACTAGTCCAGAAAGTTATAACAGGTACACTGAATCAAGGGCTGCATTTGACCAGTCAGGAAAACTAATAAGAAAGAAAAGGTCTGGACCAAAAAAAAAAAAAATTACCTTTATTTGAAATGCAAAGGCATTCAGTGAAGTAAGTAAAATTATGTAAGTCTGATTGTTAAAACCTTCAAAACATGGTAATGGAGCTATTAGGACTCTTAGGAACAATTTTTCAGTAAGTATATGGAGTAACAATCTCAGTGTTGCCCTTTCCATCGACTTCACCCTAAAATCCTACAGTCTCTTCTACCAAACAAGAGCCCCTTAACAGTATCCATCATTAAATAATAGATTTTGAAGATAAGTTAAAAGGGCAGTATTTTCATAGGTCCTTCTCATTATCATCCAAATACATATATATTTATATACCAAACCAAAAACCAAACCCATTGCCGTCAAGTCAATTCTGACTCATAGTGACCCTATAGGACAGAGCAGAACTGCGTGAAAGGGTTTCCAAGAAACAGCTGGTGGATTCGAACTGCCTGCCTTTGGGTTAGCTGCTATATATGGGCATATGTAAATGAAACTTCCTCTGTAAATTGTTGTTAGGTGTTCTCAAGTTGATTCTGACTCATAGTGACCCTACGCACAACAGAATGAAACACTGTCTGGTCCTGCGCCATCTCCTTGCTATGCTTGAGTTCATTGTTACAGCCACTGTGTCAATCCACCTCATTGAGGGTCTTCCTCTTTTCTGCTGACCCTGTACTTTGCCAAGTATCATGTTCTTCTCCAGGGACTGATCCCTTCTGACAACATGTCCAAAGTACGTAAGATGCGGTCTCGCCATCCTTGCTTACTAAGAAGCATTCTGGTTGTACTTCTTCCAGGGCAGATTTGTTCATTCTTTTGGCAGTCCATGGTATATTCAATATTCTTTGCCAGCACCACAATTCAAAGGCATCAATTCTTCTTTGGTCTTCCTAATTCATTGTCCAGCTTTCACACACATATGATGCGATTGAAAATACCATGGCTTGGATCAGGCACACCTTAGTCTTCAGGGTGACATCCCTGCTTTTCAACACTTTGAAGAGGTCCTTTGCAGCAGATTTACCCAATTCAATGCATCTTTTGATTTCTCGACTGCTGTTTCCATGGCTGTTGATTGTGGATCCAAGTACAATGAAATCCTTGACAACTTCAATCTTTTCTCCATTTATCATGATATTGCTCATTGGTCCAGTTGTGAGGATTTTTGTTTTATGTTGAGGTGCAAACCATACTGAAGGCTGTGGTCTTTGATCTTCATTAGTAAGTGCTTCAAGTCTTCTTCACTTTCAGCAAGCAAGATTGTGTCATCTGCATAACGCACGTTGTTAATAAGTCTTCCTCCAATCCTGATGCCCCATCCTTCTTCATACAGTCCAGCTTTTCGGATTATTTGCTCAGCATTCAGATTGAATATTTATGGTGAAAGGATACAACTCCAACGCACACCATTCTTGACTTTAAACCAGTCAGTATCCCCTTGTTCTGTCCAAACAACTGCCTCTTGATCTTTGTACAAGTTCCTCATGAGCACAATTAAGTGTTCTGGAATCCCCATTCTTCAATGTTATCCTTAATTTGTTATGATCCACACAGCTGAATGCCTTTGCATAGTCAATAAAACACAGGTAAACATCCTTTTAGTATTCTCTGCTTTCAGCCAAGACACACCTGTCCAGTCAGCAGTGATATCCCTGGTTCCATATCCTCTTCTGAAACCAGCCTGAATTTCTGGCAGTTCCCTGTCACTATACTGCTGCAGCCGTTTTTGAATGATCGTCAGCAAAATTTTACATGCGTGTGATATTAATTATACTGTTCTATAATTTCCACATTTGATTGAATCACCTTTCTTGGGAATAGGCATAAATACGGATGTTTTCCCGTCAGTTGGCCAGGTAGTTGTCTTCCATATTTCTTAGCATAGATGAGTGAGCACCTCCAGCGCTGCATCTGTTTGTTGAAACATCTCAATTGATATTCCATCAATTCCCAGAGCCTTGTTTTTCACCAGTGCCTTCAGAGCAGATTGGACTTCTTCCTGCAGTACCATCGGTTTCTGATCATATGCCACCTCTTGAAATGGTTGAACATCGACTAATTCTTTTTGGTGTAATGCCTCTGTGGTCTGCAATTTAGCAACTAGATTTCTCAGGGAAAACTCTCAGGAAAAAAAAACAACCTCACTCTTTCTTTACACTTACGCATCTACAAACACCTAATTAACGATGCTTCACGTAATTATGTCACGTACGCATTTTAGGTTATGAGAACCCATCCCTGGGGTAATATATAAGAATTATTTAAAGCCACAATTTTATCAACATGAGCTGATATTTAAAAAATAATAGTGACCAAGGTAGAATTTACCACACCACCCCCTCTACATGCAAAAGTTTCCTTGGCTAAATACTGAGTGCAGACAGTTAGCTAAAGATTTAATTATTCATATCTTACACGGTATAAAAATTCCTTAAGGTAGATTTTCTCTAACTGAAATAAAAGCTATTATTAACATCTATTAAATAAATCTGAAAACCTCATTTTTTAGCCTGAAAGGAAATAAATTCTAGCCCTCTTTAGGAGAGGATTTTTATAATTAGTGTAATAACACTTGGGGTAGCCATGAGTCAGAATTGACTTGAAGACACCTAACAACAACAATATTTATGTACATATTGAATTCCACATGTTTAGGTATTTTGAGGGCAGGTTTATTTTCTGCTCCATATTATGAAACAATATACCTTAATTCTATGTTATGCCCCTAACAAATACTCTCTAATTACTTCTGAAATTACCTTTGAAAATATAAATAACCATATCTTGAATATTTATGTGTGACATTTCTTACATCAGTTAATTTTCATACCATTTTAAGTTTTTTTGTTTTGTTTTTGTTTTCCTCCCCATACTCTAGACGAAAAGGCTCTTACAGGTTAAGCAATCAGTTCATATTTGGTTTCTAAGATCAGGACGGTGTGAATCCAAAGCACATGTGTTTAAGCAATGTGCTATTCTAATGCTGCCATACTAGTAGTATGTAAAGGATACAGGTTAAAGGACACTGGGAAAGAGAATTCTTATCAAAAGGAATTGATGCTTTATTGGTCAGGTTTGAAGATAACAGCAAGATGTGAGCAATTAATGCATTAATGCAACTAATGACGCAGTCAGTGGCTAGAAATAATTGGTAAAATTGGGGGGAGAGGAGGACACTTAAGTTTCACTAATTTAACATAATTTAATAATTGTTAAATTTTTGTTTAAAAAAATTACAATTTAAAAAACACACACACACACAACTGAAAGTCAGAATTTAAGAAAGAATTTAACTGAAGGTTGTGATGTCAGGGAATGATTACTTGGGTATACAGTTGGAAGTTCAGCTTTCAGAACTCACTCTGTTATTTTAGCTGTGTGGTCTTAGCCACGGAAACCCTGGTGGCGTAGTGGTTAAGTGCTACAGCTGTTAAGCAAAGGGTCGTCAGTTTGAATCCTCCAGAAGCTCCTTGGAAACTCTACGGGGCAGTTCTACTCTGCCCTACAGGGTCACTATGAGTCGGAATCGACTCGACTGCACTGGGTTTGGTTTTGGTTGGTCTTAGATACATCACTCAACTTCTTTGAGACCCCATTCCCCATCTCAAATATGAGCATAATAATGCCCACCTTATGAGAATTAACTGAGATAATGCATGTGGTTGAAGAGATCCAGCAAGCAAAATTAATGAAAAAGAAAATAGCCATATCAGGAAACATCGTTTAAAATATTAGAACACCAGAGTAAAGAAAAGAGTCTAAAAGCTTCCTGGGAGAAAGAGATGGGAGGGTGGGAGCATATATCAAGGAGCCAGTCGTATGGGACTGGACTACTCAGCAGCAGGGATAGCAGTTCAGTGTGATGAAGCAATGTCTTTAAATCCTGAAGAAAAAAGGGCTTTCAGCCTAGAGTTCTATGTCTGGTCAAATTATCAATAAAATATAAAGAAAGAATATAGAATAAAGGTATTTCAAAACATGCAAAGAAGACTTAGCTCACATGTGCCCTTTCTTAGGAAGCATTTTATTCCTTTGTGCATGGGGTCATTATGAGTTAGGGACTAACTCAACAGCAGTTAATATGCGCACAACACTTAGGAATACAGACGTAAACAACCCTCCCCACAACACACACACTTTAATTTGGTCGCCTTTGCAAATCTGCAGGACTTCTATAGTTTATTATAATCCAAGTTGTGTCTGGTCAGGTTCTCTAGGGGCAGAGTGTGAGACAGGGATTTCAGAGCACATGTTTTACTGAAAGATTGTTTTCAAGAGAAAGGAAATAAGGGGATAGGGCAGCGAAAGAATATTTGGCCTGATCTTGCTGGGAACTCTAGAGAAGACTCCACCAAAGAGTTAGTCTCACCTCAAGGCAGGGTTCTGGGCTTTTGTACTCCATGTCAGCCAGCCATTGCTTGCAGGTAACTCTTGGTGAGGGAATTGAAAGGTGTACGTAGCCAAGAATTTTTCTCCAGATTAAGGGGCATCTGTGAGCCATTGGCAGCTGGGCGGAAGGCTGTACTGGCCTGGGAAGGTGATCTGGGTGACGCAACAACAGCATCCACAGAAAAAAGTGAAATTTTTAAAATTGTATATCTATGTGCCTCTTTTGGTATACGCCTATGTACTACGCCTATTAGGAAACCCTGGTGGCGTAGTGGTTAAGAGCTACGGCTGCTAACCAAAAGGTCGGCAGTTCGAATACACCAGGCGCTCCTTGAAAACTCTATGAGGCAGTTCTACTCTGTTCTATAAGGTCAGTATGAGTCGGAAATCGACTCGATGGCAACAGGTTTGGTTTGGTTTGGTTTATGCCTATTAGGAGTCCCTTGGTGATGCAAATGGTTAAGCGCTCAACTACTCACCAAATGATTGGCAGTTCACACTCACCCATAAATTCGTTGTCATCAAGTTGATTCCAATCCCAAACGATCCTATGGGACAGAATAGAACTGCCTCCATAGTATTTCCAAGGAGAGTCTGGTGGATCTGAACAGCCAACCTTTCGGTAGGTAGCCAAGCTCTTAACCACCGCACCCCCAGGGCTACACACTCACCCATAGACACCTCTAAGAAAGGCCTGGTGATCTCCTTCTGAAAGGCCAGAGCCTTGAAAACCCTATGTAGCACATGGGTCGTCATGAGTGAATTAAATAAAATAGTTAATTTTATTTAATTAAAATTAATTTTAAAATGAAAATGAATTAATAGTATAATTAACAATGTTATGTGTAAAAAACATGAATATTTGTTAGTTATAAACTAAAGTTAGTCCCCGACTCATGACAGGGTTCCATTCTGACGACTCCGTCATAAGTTGGTTCTTACGTAAGTCAAATACCTCTTTTTCTTGCTTTTTTTTTTTTTTAGTTTTCATTACTGTTGCCTTTTAGTATCAGTACCTTTATAAATCCAATCTTTATTTGTCTTTGGGGACTGGAAACATTACATATAAACGTCTGCAAATGAACATCTGAGAACGTCAGCAAATTATACGCTGCAACATTGAATGTAATACGTATTAGTAACAATAAGACGTACAAAAAAACCCAAAACAGACGGTCCTAAGTACGGCTTGTCGTAACTTGTATACGTCGTAAGTCAGGGACTACTTGTGTATATGTTTAAAGAGTGTCATGTAGCTGTAAAAAAGAGGATTGATTTAACTTCAGTCTCACCTGCTTGAGAAGACAGAAGTTGTCTATATTTATCCACCTTATGTACCTCACAAGTTGAAAGATCAATACTGTAAGAGGACACACAAATATATTTAAACAGAGGAAGTGATATGGTCATCAGCCTGAAGACCTGTTATTTGAGGAAGAGGTGAAGAAATTTGTGGTATTTTGCCTGGAAAGGCTTATGAAAAAATAGGATACCTAGTAGCAATTTTGTTTAGTTCAAATATTTAAGGGACTGTTAGACCAGAAAGAAATCAATCACACTTTCATGCTTCCAAGAGATATAAAAAGGATACAGAGTGAATTTTATGGAAAACGTATTTTACCGTAACCTACATGGCCCAATGTTGGGGGTAAGGGAAAGCTTGTTATGGATATGTACACATACCAGACAATTGCTTGATGGAGAATTAAAGACCGAATTAACACATCAGAAACAACAACGTTTGCTCTAGATGGCCCTAAGGAATTTTGCTGCTTTGGGCTTCTCTTGTAGGAGCACTGGAGAAAGAAGACTAAAGACCAGGACACCTAATTAGTACTCCCTCAGACTATCTTTTTTTTTTTTTTTTTTTCCAGACTATCAGGCCAAAGCTCAGTTACCTCCCTGGCTATGACACTTCCTTAAAGCTGTTTTTTAGATCCTCTGGAAATCCTCAGCCAAAACTAGCTCAAACCATCCCAGGGTGGTTAAACATGCACAGAACTGATGAAAGGGACCGATAAGTGACCCAGGGGAATCCCCAGCTACCTTGTATGCACAGGGACAGAAATCCGGCAAACCATCAAGCCAAACCCCCATACGGATCTTCCGGGTTTCCCGGACCTCTATTCCTCAAGCACTTGCGTGGTATAATGAAAATTGCCTGTAACTTTAATTTGAGGCAAGCTAAGCCTTAGCCAATCAGCAACAACTAACCCACCCCTTAGTCACCCTTGTATGAATATGCCTAACTCCCTAAAATCAAGAAGCCTATAAAATGTAAATGTTCTTTCAAATTGGGGAACTCAATCTGCGGCCCGTACCTCTGAGTTCCTGCTTTCTAGCCTGAGAAATAAACCCTTCCTTCTCAAAAACAGAGTCTCAGAGTTTGGGTTCTTGTACAGTTTCACTTCAACAACTCTGTAAGACACGCATGGGCCATGATTGTTGTGGGAAAGCTATCCTATTAGGCCTACTTATTTTAATGGCTCTGAGATCCCATAAAACTCTATGAGAAATTGCATGCAGAAATTCTGTGGGATTTCCCTCAAACACAGATTATTGAACTATAGAATTTATTTTATTATTCAGCAAGTTTTGTTGAGTGCTTTCTATGTTCCTAAATACTCTTCTAGAAGCTGAAGGTACAGCTTTGAACAAAACGTGGAAGGTCCCCTTGTCAAGGAGCTTGCATTCTTTGATTCATCTGCACCAGCATCCTGGAAAACTGAGAGATCCTCCCTAAGTCAAGAAAGGTATGTTGTTTTTGTCCTCATGTGCCCTCCAGTTGATTCCAACTCATAGCGACCCTAAGGACAGAGTAGAACTGCCCCATAGGGTTTCCAAGGAGCAGCTGGTGGATTTGAACTGCTGACCTTTTGGTTAGCAGCCTGAGCTCTTAACCACTTTGCTACCTGGGCTCCAAGGAAGATAGAGATATTAATTCCATGTAAAGCCCCAAAACCAAACCTGTTGCCTTCCAGTCGATTCCAACTCATAGTGACCCCATAGGACAGAGTGGAACTGCCCCACGGTTTCCAGGGAGTGACTGGTGGATTCGAACTGCCAACCTTTTGGTAAGCAAAAATGCTTGAAGTAAGAGGGCTAAGAGCAGAGCAAAGATTAACACACTGCTGTGTTATAGCGTATAAACCCAGCTTTGTGAGGATTTAGTTTAAACATCTAACGTAATTCTTCATCGTTCATAATATCTTGGTGACAAAAGCACTACAAAAAGCTAAGCCATCTCTGCTTTGGTTGGTGAAACGAAGGTTCGGTGGGGAGGGACAGGGTTTTTAGAAACAACATGAGTGAATTCAGTTCCCATACAGCAACGGGCGAGGTCCAAAGGAAGATGGGTTTACAGCGGCCACTGGCCATCAAGCTCTGTTTACCCAACAATGGTCCAAAAGCAAAGAATTCTAGTGACCTTGAGCAAGGTTTCTACACGCTCCCAAACCAAAACCAAAACCAAAATCCAACCTATTGCCCATGAGTCGATTCCCCGTAGGACGGAGTAGGACTGCCCCATAGGGTTTCCAAGGAACAGCTCTTGCATTCGAACTGCTGACCTTTTGGTTAGCAGCCAGGCTCTTAAACACTGAGCCACCAAAGCTGACTTACTCCGAATCAGGTTACAACAACTCACTTTATGAATTGATTACCTGCCTGGCACTTAGAATGTCTTGTAAGGTCTTTAATGAAAAGAGCTGTTTTTCAGCCTTTTTACTCTTTACAGTATCCAAAAAATCTGAATTTACCCAGTGGATTTTTGGGGTTTTCGGTGATATTTGCATAACCCCTTTCCTCTTGTATTGTAGTTATTAGGATGATTTTAATAAAATTTAGAATATATTGGTCTTTTTTTTTTTTTTTTAAGGCATACTGGGACTAAACTAACCAGAAGTATCATTCAATGCCACATTTAGTTTATCTTGTGGAATACCTGTACAGAAGCTTTAAAAAAGATAGTTTATTCTTATCAGAATTGTTAATTAGTCCTCTGACTCTAGGAGGTTCTTTGCTAGCTACTGAGGATATCTGAATGACTCACAGTCTCTTCCTAACTACCTGAGTCTGTTAAAAGTTAGTACCTAGAGTCCCATACCTCTTAGGAATATTAACGTGTGTAGTCATAACAAAGGACATTAATTAATTAATTAATTAATCCACATTGCTGAATTCCTAGGCATCTGTGGCTTATTAGACTTTCCAGCCTGTTTCTTTTTTAAATAAAGATACTTAATTTTTTTTCTTTGAAGTGTCAATAAAGAAGGTAATATTGTCCCATTGAGTTAAAAGAGAACAAAAGTGATTTACATCAGAGACTCCAGAGAATGTTGCTGTGATAGTATCAGATTTCTAGTAAGAGAAGATTGAAATTGTCACATTCATGTTAATTAAGAATAAAAACACATGAAGTGGTATTTGGACGTAAAAATGATACTTCACCTCCATTAACTATAGGTAATGAATTCACTTGTTAAAGCTATAATTTTTTTTCACTTGTTTCAAATTAGAGTTTCTATTTTAATGAAATCAATAAGTTGTCCTTCTCACCTGAAAAATTAACCCAAAAGGCAACATCTTAATAGATTTGTAAAATGGCTGAGGGGAACACTGTAATCAGATAACTAAGGAAGCATGTCATTATTTCCCCAATGAATAAACACAAAAGTGCCAAACGCCCCTTCTCCACCAGATTAGTCTGCAGGGCAGTACCTTATTCTTCTGAAACAATCCCTTCACATATCAGGTAGTTAAACACAAATCCAATATAAAGAACTTCAATTTCCTATAATGTGATTTTTTTTTAATGTTTTATACCATCTATCAACACAAAAACTAAATGGTGGACATTCAGGTTTCCAAACTCATAAAGAAATAAATCTGAGATTAAGGCTGGTTTAAATTTAGGTTGAGGAAGCAGCTTTCAACAGGATGGGAAGACTGTTCTTATCCAGGGTTTCCGGAGAGCATAACTGAGATAAACTGAAAGGAAAAAAAAAAAAGAGTTGCTGTCAAATCAATTCTGACTTATGGCGGCCCCATGTGTTGCAAAGTAGAATGGTGCTCCACTGGGTTTTCATGGCTGTCACCTTTCAAAAGCAGACTGGCAGGCCTTTCTTCTCAGGTGCCTCTGGGTGGACTCTAAACACCAACCTTTCGGTTAGCGCTTAACCATCTAGGGACTCCAGAGTCGAGATAAGCATTTACTTATAGGATCATTTTAGAATTGCCTCCCTAGAAAAAGAAAAGTGGATGCATTTATGCATGGCTTCAACCCCTTCCCCATTGGTTGATGTTACCCCATGGCCATTAACTCCCTTGCACATCCAGGTTCTACCTGTGTGAGTACTAACAGGGGGCTGCCAAAGAACTGGGAGAAGGAAACACGAGACTTGCTGCCCAGTTGAGGTGAGGCACTGCGTGCACAAAGCCTTTGGAAGCCTGTACAGAGCTGTTTACCATAACCGTGGCTGGAATTAGAAGGTGGCCATAGGGGTGTCAGGTAGGCCACAGGGGTGTCATAAACAGAGCCTGGGAAGATTCATTTATCCACACCACCTCTCACAGACCTTCCCTCCGTGAAGAATGTGAAACCCTCCGTGAAGAATGTGAATGGTCCTCACTATTAAAGAGCTCTGTTATCATACCCATATAGTACTTTAGAGTAAAATTTCTGGGGCAAGGCTGCTAGTGTTCAGATCTCAGCTCCATAAATTTCTATGTGACATTGGACAAGTCATTTAACCCCATTGTGCCGAAACTGCCTCATCATTAAACTGAGAAAAATAATAGGACCTACCTAACAGGGTTGCTTTAGGAATTAAATTAGTATACGTAAAATAGTTAAAATAGTACCTGTGATATGCAAGCATTAAATATAAATTTTATTTAGAAATGATAATTCATTAGTGTATTAGTGGGTCAAATTATCTGAGGGAAGAGCTGTGATTTTTATATTGGACCCACTGAAGGGATCAGGGAAGGGGGACGGATGGTCAAGTGGGGGCTGCAGTTCTTCCAGGCTTGAGTATATGAGGAAAGGGAATACACAAAAGAGAGGATAAAGGAACTACTGAGGGCACGAACCTAATTTTGGAATGGAGAACAATGAAATAATAAGCAGTTATTGGGAGAACACTTTTGCATGTATTCCATATTTGCTTTCAAAGCCATTTCTATTGTATCATTCACTCTTGCTTAAACTGTTGGCTAAACAGAAAAATCCTTAGGAAAAATTTCATTTTGCAGATAAACTGACAACAAGAAATAAGAGAGGAGCTCCCATCTCGTTATAGTTGCCAGCAAATTTGGAGCAAGATATTGTGCTATGGGTTAGTAGCCTCCTTAGGCTGGACCTTCTGAAACAACTAGTTTTGCCAACTGTTTATCTGACTACGTTGTCTTTACGGCATACTTACATACGTGTATTTTAAGGTCTTGCAACATAAAGTCTGGTCCCAGGAAGAGCAACATCACCAGACTAGGAGCTTGTTAGAAAAGCAGATTCTCAGGCCTCACCGACGACCACCTAAATCATAACCTGTGTGTTAACAAGATCTTCTGGTGGCTCCCGTGCTCATTAAAGTTTATGAAAGGTTGGTACAGTGTATGTGGCTTAGGAATGGGTTTGGTTTGGTTTTGAAATGGGTTGATGTGAATAATAATTTAGTTGCTTGATTGTTCCTGAAGCAAACCTAGGTAAATTTATTCCAAGAACTTTATCAGAACGTGTTCTAAATTTTCATTTGAGTATCAACTCTTTTCTACTTCCTTTATTCTATTGGTGATGACTTTAAAAAGTCTCTTCCGTTTTGATTTTGCAGTCCTTTGTCTACTTCTGCTGTCCGTATTGAACTGAGATGAAGCAGCAGTGTTTATACCATGTCCAATGGGCATGTTGAGAATGAGGTATCAAAATCAGAGACATGCAAAAAATATATGCATTTTCGTATTGATGTTGCTATGAATGCATCTTGATTCCCACCGCATTATAATTTTCATATATTTCTACTTCTGGTGTCATTACTGTACAGCACCAGGAAATATAAATAGCACCATAAGGATATATTTATTTCTAGTCAAAAGCAGAGATGTAGAGAGAAGTCAAGATTATGTTGTTGTTTTAAAGATTTTTACTCATCCACTTCCCCTAGCACTCTTTACTGAGCTTCTCTTTATACTATGCACAGAACCAAACCTAATGGCATTCTCTTGTGGGATTATTTATAACCTCGATAAGTATGCAAACTCCTGCCCATCAGTGAACTCTGTCCTCTGTAATTCTGGTAAACAGATTTATAACGCAAATGCTTGTTTTGCTTATTAATTTTTGAAAAATAAATCAAAATGATGAACAATGAGCTATTTTATCAGTGTCCTCATCAAGATTACTTTAAAAAATGAGGGAAAAAAACAAACAGTTTATGCTACCCATTCAACCATATGCATCATTAATGTTTTTATCAATAAATGTTAAAAATCAAATGTAATGCTTTTCCTATAAACGTGTTAACTAACATTAGTCTTCCTTCTTGATTGGCTCCTAAAATGAATTCTCCCTCAGATACACAGCTTTCTTGAATAAAAAACAAGCAAAAACCGATATGACAAGCTGAGAAACTGGAAGTAAGGAAAAAACTCAGTATGTTAGTACCTTTAACGGCACTCCTTTCCTGCTTTTTGTACAAGAAGGCCCACGTTTTCATTTTGCACTGGGTCCTGCAGTGACTCTACTGTCTGTCTATTTAGCACCTAGCTTCTGCATCTATTGTACAACACATTAATGTACCTAATTCGCCAGCAGAATACTTCTTGCTTTACAGTCCTCAGTCCTTACTCAAATATATGCAACAGTTGTTTGTGTGTGTATGCATGTGTGTGTTTTTCCATTTAGGATTTCAATTTGCTCCTTTAAATAACAAAAATAAGAATAGCCATCTTGTGTGGTGAGGCAACTTCTATGAGAATTGAAACATTATGGAATTCAAGGGATTCTCACTGCCCTTTAGGGTAAAAATACAGCTAGAATATTGTTAGAAGGGGTGCCAGTAGATGCTTAGTCTTCTTCCCCATCAATTTCTCAAGAAGACTCATGGTAGGAAGATCATTTGTCCCATAGACCCTAGGACGGTCCCAGTTTATACTAGTGGATCTGACATGATTACTAGTAGTTCTCCTCCTTTTGACTCTCAAAAGTGTTCTGGTCTGGATGACCAATTGCATGGTGGCCATACACAGAGACATGGCAAGTGCTGTGATGGGAAGTGGAAAGACAGGGATGAGCAGCGATTTGGGGTACCTGCTCGCAGATTCTCTGACCATCATTCTCCCAGAACACTTGGAATACAAAACTCATCACAGTGACTGGCCAGCATCGATATGAAGTAACACAGTGGGCCAATGTTCTTCAGGAAGACAGATTTTCCTGCCCATAGTGTGCATTTAAATGCTGGATGGTTTGTTTTGATACCTTGGTACGAAATGGGAATAGGTCCATTGCAAATAATATTCTGAGCTAACTGTTACTCATTACTGTCAAGTCAATTCTGACTCATAGCAACCCTATAGTACAAAGTACAATTTCCGTGTACGGTTTCCACTGCTATAACCTGTATGGAAGCTGACTGTCACATCTTTCTCCAGTGGAGTGGCTGGTGAGTTTCAACCACCCACCTTTTGGTTAGTGGCCAAACTCTCTGAGGGCTGACAGAAAGAGAGACAGACAGGGTGACAGAGTTCAGAAGTGACAAATGAATCAGAGAGTATGTAAAGGGGAGCGAAGAGTATAAACGTTTGTCTATGTACTGGCAGTGGGGAAATTGCAGGACCAGATCTTTAGTAAGAATTAGAGGGCCAAAGATTCAGTAACTCACTCTACAAGTTAGAGAATTTTCAGTTGCAAAAAACAGAAAACCCCAAACCAACTTGGAATAACAAACGTGATCGGTTGTTAACATAGAGGTTGGTAGTTGCAATCTGCCCAGTGGCTTTGCAGCAGAAAGGCCTGGCAATCTGTTTCCATAAGGATCACAGCCAAGAAAACTCTACAGAATAATTCTACTCTTTAACAAATGAGTCACCATGAGCTGGGGCCAACTAAACAGTGGATGACAACATGAAATGTATTGACTTGAGTACTAAAAAAACAATAAAAGAATAAAATAAAAATAGAGGTAAGGTGGGCGCTAGTCATAGTGTTCCTAGCGCCCCACCTACCCTGTTTCTTTCCTTCCCTCAGTCTTGTCTTCCAGGGTTTAACACAAACATTGGCTTTTTGTGTGATTTTACAGACTCTTACTAATCTCCACTGTGAGGAGGAGAATTGTTTCTTTTAAGCTGTAGGCTTTGGGAAAGAGAATGTTTTTTCCCAGCAGCCCTGTAAAAAAGCATTTCCTAATGACCCATTGATCCTTAATAGGTACAAGAATGTTATCGCTGTTTGTAACTTCAAAAACGTACATAGAAAATAAAACTACCTTTTAAAATCACAGGATACTGGTGATCTTGGATGGAAGACAGGAAGATGGGATTGGGGAAAGACAGAGATTGTTACCAGCTTTTCACATTGAAAGTAGTAGTGGGCTCCTCAAGGTATGCCATGAATCAAAGATAATGGATAATCCAATTCTGAGGCTAAAAAAGCATTTTAAAATGTGAAAATAATATAATTCTTAGCATTATGAAATGTCGACATTGAAAAAAATAGAATTGTGATTTAGGAAATAATATTGGAATCATTATTTCCTGTCCTTGAGCATAGAGAATGTGAGCCCAGCTGGAGCGAGGCTCACAAGGACGCACGAGGACACATCAACTGGGCCCTGAGGTATAAGGACAATAGCTAAAATAACCTTGGAAAATATCTTTTAGGGAACCTTTCACATAAGCCAGTCCAACAGAACACAAAAGCCTTTCCATTCTTATCTTCTTCTATTAGCATTTAGTGAATAGAAAAGTTGTCGGACCAATGAAGACCCTCCTGACTGTCCTTACTGAAACCTATACCGATGATTATTAAGAAAGGCAATTCAAAAAAAGGATCACAGTTTCTAGCCAATCTGTGAAAAGGTAGAGCTGTCAATGGCTTTGTCTGTTTTGTAACGTTAACGTGTACTGATGAGTCTGTATCGTTCTTTGGATTCGAGCAGACGTGGCTGTGGCAGTATGCTTGTCCATGTTCCTCGTCTTGCCTATTCTGTCATACTCTCTGGACTTGGGCAGACGTGGCTGTGGCAGCAGGCTCGATCGTTTTCCCAGTTCTGTCTATCCCGTAATACTCTCTGGACTTGGGCAGACGTGGCTGTGGCAGCAGGCTCGATCGTTTTCCCAGTTCTGTCTATCCCGTAATACTCTCTGGACTTGGGCAGACGTGGCTGTGGCAGCAGGCTCGATCGTTTTCCCGGTTCTGTCTATCCCGTAATTTCTCTAGACTCGGGCAGACATGGCTCTAGCAGCATGCTTGTAATCTTCCCACTTTTGCCTTTTAGAATATATGCTGAATAAAACTTTCTTTTTGCTTTACTAAACTTTGCAACGTTTCTTTCCCTGTGACAGTTAATGGTGTGGTCATCTAGGATATCTGAAGCTACGAATACAACCGAACTCAGGAGACCTGGACTGCGGAGCACAAATCCGCAAAGAGAGGTGAGCGCTCTCAGAAAATGAGCCTTTGCTTATTCTTTTTTGTTCCCTTTCTCATGTTTTGTTTGGCATATTTGTTTGGAAAACAAGTTGTTTGATTAAGTAGAATCTTTCTTAGATTTTTGCTTTATCGTTTGGTTAAGAGTGATACCTAGTAACTCTTGTTGAACTGCAGTCTAGGTCCAGATTCAGGTGTTTGAAACATTAAAGAGGTAATTCTCTTTTAAAAGAACTTTGAGTGCACTATAAGCTGCAAAAACTTGGGCACAGGTCGACCAGTAAAAGCCATTAGGGTGGTCGCTAGCTTTCATCACGAGCAATAAAGTTTCCTGTGAGAGGATACAGTTGGTCACGAGACAGGCTAGAACACTAGGCTGCCTGTCACCCACAAGAAAACACTGGAGCAATGAAGGTACACATTGGGCTAAGCGAAACACTGTCCAAACGCCACGGTGTTCCTCGTTAGGTTTCTTTTTGTGGCTTAAAGAAAACCTGGAAAATAGTGCTCTGTTTTGCCAAATTCTCAGGGGCAGGTGGCAGCTCCTGACCTGTGTTATGAAATTTAAGGGAGAAGTGGTAGTTCCATACCTTTTTTTATGGTATAATTTCTCAATAAAGATTCACAACATTAAAACTAAAATAATCAATAGCTACGTAACTTTCCAGTTGGAGGAACCAGTATATTTAAGGTCTAAAATAAGAGACTAGGCCTCTAGACAGCAGAATGAATTAAGCTCAAAAAGAAGGAAACCAACAGCTTGAACCTTAGAGCTTAACGTCTTTGATAAATGAGCCTGGATTTCCTCCCTCCTACTGAGACACTGGAAACACTGGTGGCGTCGCGGTTAGGAGCTACAGCTGCTAACCGAAAGGTCAACAGTTTGAATCCCCCAGGCACTCTCTGGAAACTGTACAGGGCAGTTCTGCTCTGTCCTATAGGGTTGCTGTGAGCCAGAATCAACTCGACAGCAATGAGTTTGGTTTTGGTTTTTACTGAGACACTGGTTTGGGGCTTACATTTAAAGATGCTATAAACGGAATATGCTAGAAGTAATCTGGAATTTCAGTGACCATTCTGGGAAAACGAACCTTGATTTGTGTTGTTTTTTCCTCTTTAGGAACTTATACTTGATTCTCAGATTTGGTCAAAAGGCCTAATATTTCTCCATCTAAAGCTCTGGCAAGATAAGTTTTATCTAGAACCTGTTTTTTCTGTTGAATTGAGTTGATCTTACCAAAAATTGCTAGACACACTTCAAGAAACTAGGATCCCCACCTCCTTGTTTTGCATGGCATTGTTCAATGAGTTTACGTGACCTTTCTCCTTCTGTCCTGAGAGCTTGCTTCTGGTCTAGAGCACAGAGTCTAAGTTTCTGTCTTGTATTAGGTTGGAGGCTATGGCTGAGAATTTTTTTTTTTTTTTAAGGCTGTCTTATTACTTCAGTTATTTCCTTGCCCAGAAAAACTGTCTTGTCTCTTTCTTACGATTTAGATTTTTAGTAGCAACTTGGAGAAACTTTTATATACCCAAAAAAACCACTGCTGTCGAGTCAATTCCGACTCATAGAGATCCTATAGGACAGAGTAGAACTGCCCCGTAGTTTCCAAGGAGCCCCTGGCGGATTCGAACTGCCGACCTCTTGGTTAAGAGCCATAGCACTTAACCACTACACCACCAGGGTTTCCAACTTTTATATAAATTGGTCTATTTGAAAAGTACAGCAAAATCTTTATGTTCTGTATGTCAATCTTAAAAGGGAAACTGTTCTAAGTAACTTAAACTAGATATTATATGAAATGTGTTTTATTTAAAGAAAAAAGATAGTTTTGTCTTAAAGTAAAAGTAACAGTTCCAGGACAGTAAAAGGAAAGCAATTAGTTATCTTTGCCTTTTAACATGTCTAGGTTGACTTAAACATATGTAAACGAATTGGAGTGACAACTATCTCTCATATTTCCAAAAACCAAAACCCACTGCTGTTGAGTTGATTCCGACTCATAGCGACACTATAGGACAGAGTAGAACTGCCCTCCATAGAGTTTCCAAGGAGCACCTGGTGGATTCGAATTGCTGACCTTTTGGTTAGCAGATGTAGCACTTAACCACTACGCCACCAGGGTTTCACATATTTCCAAAGGTTTATAAATAACATATCTAGTTAATGTCCAATATCATACATTTGGGGCCCTGGTGGCACAGTGGTTAAGAGCTCGGCTGCTAACCAAAAGGTCAGCAGTTCAAATCCACAAGCTGCTCCTCGGAAACCCTACGGGGCAGTTCTACTCTGTCCTATAGAGTCAGAATTGACTCAAAACCAACGGGTTTGATTAACATTTGGATCTACTAAGGCAACCAGGAATTGGGGGGAGAAGATTCCTTAGAAAAGGGAAGCTTAAAGAAGTGAGCCTGAAAGTCTGACCTGCCTTGTAATTCAAGGTACTCTCGGCTAGGCTAGACTGATTCCCAAGAGAAAAGGCAGAGGGCAGAGTCAAGGGACTCTTTCCAGCAGGGTAGAAATTTTTGAGTGGTTAATAAGAAATAGGGCAAATAAAGCCCAGAGTCAAAAACTACACCTGGAATCATTTGGGGCAAATGCCTGGCAGGTTAATCAAAATAAGGGCTGACAAAAGGGCCAAAGTTTCCTGGTTTGACTTCTAGCCAAGGACCTAAGCCATAAGCATGTGAATGAGTAAAATGGTCAGGAGGTAGAAAGGAGAAGTTTGGATGAAACTAGAATGTTTAAACAGGCTTTATGTAAAGTGACTGAGGCTCCTTTAGCTGAATGTATTATAGAAACAAATATTGTGTCTGACTGGGGGCACAATTTCTCTAGCCTAGTACTAAACCAATACCCATCCATTGCTGTAGAGTTGATTCCAACTCACAACAACTCTACAGGATAGAGTGTAACTGCCTCTACAGAGTTTCCAAGGCTATAAATCTTTACTGAAGCCGACTACCACATCTTTCTCCTGGTAGCTAGTAGATTTGAACCATGACATTTCAGTTAACAGTTGAGTGCTTAACCACTGCACCACCAGGGCTCCTAAGTCTTGATTGGACATACGAAATGGGAACTGCTAGAATTGTCCAAACTCACACAGGCTAATTTCAAACAGCCTGGAGTGCTAGTACAGACAAATTCTCTCCATAATAGCATGGACTGCAGCTTATGCCAAAAGCCTGTGAGCGCCACCCACACAGGAGCACTGGGATTTTGTACTGGGAGATTTCTATTTGAAAGACAATTACCAGCAGGTGGAAAGACTCTGATTGGAGAAGATAAAAGTAAATCAGCTCAGTAAACTAAACATGCCGCTTACCCCTACATTTGGGTTTTTACTGATTTAGGGTCAATGGCCAATGGTGGGGATATAGAATCAGGTTAAAAGGCAATGGAAACCTGGCTTATTAAAGGGGTGTCCATATGGGACACAGCCCTATGGAAATCTGAGGGGCATTAAAGTAGCACATGTCAGTGTTTATCAGAAGAACCTATTTCCAGGACTGGAAGTTAATTGGATGTGGCTGGTAGATATCCTGGTACACTCACTCAAAGTGACCACCTGAGCTCTCCATAAGAAGAATAGAAATGGGAGAGGTGCAGCAATGCAGAGATGGCTGAATCTAGAGATATTCCTCTTGCACCCTCTGAGGTATAAAAGGCCAATAAGAACTGTGCTCTATATCAACTGCAGATGGCTGTGGGACAGATTCCCTGTGGGGAGGCTGCACATAGTTGGAAAGTCAGACTGAAGCTGGTAGCTCTGGAAAGCTACATTTACTCTGAGCTGAGCTTTGTATACTCATTGGTGAATGCAAATGCTCAGAGTTCTATAAAAGAACTGAAACAGGAGACTGCATCAATTTGGACTGCTATGTCATACTTCTTCACACCAAGGAACACACTTTTATCCTCAGAGTAATAGCAGCCAAATGAAACATTAGTTGTCTAAAATGGGGGGAGATAAAGGGATGAAGGGCTGGTTTTGTAGAAAATTACAAAATGCTGATGAAATAAATGAAAAAATACCTAAATAGGTAAAATACATTACATGTTCATTGAATGAGAGACTTAATATTGCTAACATGTCAGTTCTTCCCAGATTTATCTATAGATACAATGCAAATCCAATCAAAATTTCACCAAGGTATTTTTTAGATATTGACAAACTGATCCTAAAAGGTTTATAGGAAAAAAAAAATTAGGACCTAGAATAGCAAACACATTACTGAAGAAGAACAAAATTAGAGTACTTGTAAATCCTAATTTCAAGATTTAACACAAGCTACTATAATCAAAACAGCATGGTATTGGTGCAAAAATAAATAGATTAATAGGACAGAATAGTGAGCCTTGGAATAGATTTCATCCAAATATAGTCAGCTGATTTTCAAAAAGGACACAAACAATTCAAAGGAGAAAGGATATAGTCTTTTCAACAAATGGTGCTGGTACAAGTGGGTGCCCATACACAACAAAATGAGTTTTACATAAACCTTACACCTTTCAAAAAATAACACAAAATGGGTCTTAGACATAAATTCAAAGTTCAAAACTATAAAACCTATGAGGAAACATAGGAGAAAATTGAGGCAGCCTTATGTTCAGTGAGAGTTTTTAAATACAACACCAAAAAGATCACCCATGAAAGAAAGAAATTAACTGTTAAGTCATTTAATTTGGTTCTTCTTTTTCAAAATTGTTTTGGTTATGCTTAGTCCTTTTTTATAATCATGTAAATTTTTATATCAGTTTGTTAGTTTCTGCAAAAGTTATACCATGTTCATGGATTGGAAAATCCAATGTTACGATAGCAATTTATCCTAATTTGATCTATACATTCGATGCAATTCTATCAAAATCTAATTGAGTTTATTTGTAGATATTGACAAGCTGATTTTAAAGTGTACACTAAAACTTGCAAAAGCCTGAAGCTGTATAAGGCAGAAACTTGTCAGAGAACGAAAACTCAAATTTTTTCCACTAAGGTTGAGTGATAGAAAAGTAGTAAGATAAAAGCAGAAAACTTGTCAGACCCAGATAAACAAGGTAGTACAATTGAATTCGGCTGTCACGGGTTTTATTGTATATGAAGCGAAAGGAATTAAGATAGCCACAAAAAAAAAAAAAAAAATTAAATCTGAAAAAGTAGGACAAAATTGATTCATCCTTAATTTTAAACATACTTTATTTTTATTTATTTTACTTGACTTTAAGACAATATAAACCTGTTGTTGTTAGGTGTCATCGAGTCAGTTTCGACTCATAGCAACCCTATGTACAACAGAATGAAACATCATCTAGTCCTGCTTCATCCTCACAATCACTGCCATGTTTGAGCCCATTGTTGCAACCACTGTATCAGTCCATCTCGTTGAGGTTCTTCATCTTTTTCTCTGACCCTCTAGTCTACCAAGCATGATGTCCTTCTCCAGGGACTGGTCCCTCCTGATAACAGGTCCAAAGTACATGAAATGAAATCTCACCATCCTTGTTTCTGAGGATCATTCTGTCTGTACTTCTTCAAAGACTGATTTGTTCATTCTTCTGGCAGTCCATGGTATATTCAATATTCTTCACCAACACCATAATTCAAGTACATCAATTTTTGTTTGGTCTTTACTTATTGTCCAGCTTTTGCATTCAAAAAGCAAATAAATAACTATATAAATGTATAGTAATCAAAAGTGTGATACTGGTGAAAAAATAGGCACACAGATCAATAGAAGAGAATAAATATCCAGCAGTAGACCCACACAAATGAGGTCAATCAATATTTTTAAAAAATAAAAGGCAAGTTATGAAAGAAGAATAGTGTTAAGAAATTGGTGTTGGCAGAATTGGATGTTCATATGCAAAAAAAAAAAAAAAACCTGCACATATCCCAGACTTTATACAGAAAAAACAAATAAATAAATAAATAATTTATGTTTAAAATGAATAAAGAATTGTTAAACTCAACAAGTAAAACAGTGCAATTCAAAAAAAAATTGGGCAAAAAACATGAACAGGTACTTTATCAAAGATACATGGACAGCAAGTGAGCCTATGAAAAATATTTGTCACAAAGGACATAAAAGTTAAAAGTACAGTGAGATGCTACTACACTAGCTTTACAATAGTTAAAGAAAACCTGGCAAATGGTGGCAAGAATGCTGAGTGTCAGGAACGCTCATTCATTACTGATGGGTATGCGAAGTTTTACAGTCGCTTTGGCAACTCTCTTGTACAGGCAATCATGCACTTACCACATAACCTAGCAACCCCACTTCAACGTATTTACATAAGTGAATTGAAAATTTGTGTTCACAACTACCCAACACAGCAATAAAAAGGAATTATTGAATCATGCAACAGCGCTGATGAGCGTTAAATACAATTGGTTAAGCAAAAGAAGCCAAAGCACGTTCCACACATTGTATGACAACACTTTATGACATTCTGAAAATAGGCAAAGCTACGGGACAGACACAGATCAGTGGTTGGCAGAATTTGGAGAAGTCTGGTGGTTGGACTACGAAGGAGCCACGAAGCAGCAATTTTAAGGTAAAGGAACTGGTCTGAAGAATAGATGCCTAAAGGTGCGCATTTGTCAAAACCCATAGAACTGTACTCTGTAAAGAATGAATTAACTGTTTTAAATAATAACAACAGATTACCTGGGACGTTTGGAGATCCCAGGGCTGAATGCAGTGTCACAAATGAATCTAGCTGTATTACAAGTGTGTGGCAATATGCACTGAAGAGGGTGAAGAGAAAAGGTGTTGGTCTAAGCAACTTGGAAAACAACGCCTTGACTGGGTATGACAGAGCTAAAGGCAAACAGAACTGTACAGAAACATTGTAATCCAGTTGCTACATTTGTTTCCCACAGAGTTCAGGTTAGCGATTGGGAAGCTATTTTACATGTGTGTTATGAGCAAATAAATGTTAGGTGATGAGAACCACATTCCTCCATAACAGAGAAGGAAATGACGAATAAGCAAGAAGAAAAAAAGTCTACAGGACACTTGGTACTGAATTAGAATCAGAAATTTTCTAGGACTTGAGTATTTAAAATTTCATGTTTATTTTAATATACATGTAATATATGTAATATATCCATTATATATGCAATATATTATATATAATATAACCCATTGCCATGGAGTCAATTCTGACTCATAGCAACCCTATAGGACAGAGTAGAACTGCCCCATAAGGTTTCCAAGGAACTGCTAGTGGATTTGAACGGCTGATATTTTGGTTAGCAGCCGAACTCTTAACCACCCCACCACCAACTCTTAACCACTCCACAGTACAGTATATTATAGTATAAACCGAAAAACCTAACCTGTTGCCATCAAGTCGATTCTGACTCATAGTGACCCTATAGGTCAAGGTAGAGCTGCCCCATAAGATTTCCAAGGAGTGGCTGGTGGATTCCAACTGCTGACCTTTTAGGTTAGCAGCCATAGATCACCATAGGTCTTAACCACTGCACCACCAGGGCTCCGATATTATAGTATATGTAAATATTGTATTATCTAATACATAGATGCAGAAATAATTACAGATATGTGTTAGTATACACGTGTATATTTCTGAGTGCTTACCGTTGAGGGGACCTAGACAGTAGAAATGAGTACACCCAGCATACAGATCTTTGTTTCAAAAATACCATTCTCCAGTAAGAAACCAAGGGTCCCAAGAAATAGCTGAGTCAAGGGCTGGAACAGAGAAAATGCAATATGATCCTTTAGTATCCTAGAGAGTCAGAAATTAAAGAATCACTTGGAAATAAATAAACCAATAAAAAGGATGAGGTCGTGTCAAAAAGACATGAGAGCCAACCTGAAAAGTTCTCCAGTGGCCAAGGCTGAACAATTTGAAGAATATATTCAATAATGATAGTATTGCATTATAACCAAAGGAAGAAAATGAGTCCATACTGATACAAATGTTTGATTAAATAGATGAATGGAGAAGACAAATGTTTCTTACAGAAGAAACCCAACAGATAAATGCAGAGGGAATGAGAGAAAAAGAGAATGATCATTAGAACACCTCCGTAACAAATGCAAGAATTCTTTGCAAAAAAAAAAAAAAATCCTTGCCATTGATTCCAACTCATAGCGACCCTATAAGACAGAGTAGAACTTCCCCATAGGGTTTCTAAGGAGCGGCTGGTGGATTCAAACTGTTGGCCTTTTGGCCAGGCTCTTAACCGCTGCGCCACCAGTGCTCCAAGAATATAAATATTAAACTCAGTGGTTGAAACGTTAACGGAAATAGGATATTTACATAGTCTCAAAGTATCTAAATTTACTGATCACAGTGGTTGTTTTAAAACATAATCACTCTTCTATGGCACTGCTCCTAGCAGGAGGTAGAGTTTAACTTCCCTCTACTTAAGTGAAGGCTAGATTTTGTGATTCAAAGCTAACAAATAGAGTATTTAAAAAAAAAAAAAAAAATCCAGTTGCAATAGAGTTGATTCGGACTCATAGAAACCCTTTAGGACAGGGTAGGCTACTCCCATAGAGTCTCTAAGGAGCACTTGGTGGATTCAAACTGCCAACCTTTTAGTTAGCAGCCATAGCTCTTAACCACTACGCCACCAGCATTCCCCACAAATAGAGTATAGAAAGGGATAACTGGTAACTTTCCAATGAAGAAAATGGACAGATACCACCTTAATCAGGTAATCAAGGTTGTTGTTGTTGTTAGGTGCCATCAAGTCGGTTCCGACTCATAGCGACCCTATGCACAACAGAACGAAACACTGCCTGGTCCTGCACCATCCTTGCAATCGTTGTTATGCTTGAGCCCGTTGTTGCAGCCACTGTGTCAATCCACCTCGTTGAGGGTCTTCCTCTTTTCCACTGACCCTGGACTTTGCCAAGCGTGATGTCCTTCTCCAGGGACTGATCCCTCCTGACAACATGTCCAAAGTGTGTAAGACGCAGTCTCGCCATTACCCAAAATAAGTCGTATTGATATCACGTGCTCCCTGATATGATGCTGTAAGAAAGCCCCACCTAATGCTTTCTCTTCTTTAATTGTACTGGCTAATACCTTTACTGTCATGTGAAATAGTAGCAGAGATTATGAGCTATTTTGTCTCTCCCAACTTAATAGGAAAGATTTTAAATAAGATGCTGGCTTTTGGCTATAGCCTTTCTGTCTCTCTTTCCCTCTCTCTCTCTCTAAATTTATACATGTATTTATGGGTTTTTTTTTATTTATGTTAGGGAAGAATTTATCAATTTTTGTTTTCTTACATTTGTTTTTAAACTATAATATGATTTATTGAGGGTTTTACCATACACAGAGAAAAGTACAAAAATCATGTTTCTAGCTAGATTATTTATACAAACTGAAAATACGCTTTCAAGCAAAGTAACTAGATAAGTAACGAAAAAATTAACAGCATCCCAGAAGCCTTCTCTTGTCCTCTTAAGTTGCTGCACACCAAAAAGGTAACATATTTCTTCAACTCCATCAAAAATTCGTTTTGTCTGCTTTGAATGCAACAAAAATGTAATATAGTATTTACTCTCTTGTGTCTGGTTTATTTTGCTCAGTGTTACGTGTTAAGGTTCATGTATGTTGGAAAGTAGGTGTTAAGACTATCCATATTTACAGATGTCTTGATTATAAATCTGGAAATTCCAAGTGTTTTTTAAGTATCCAAAACCAAACCAAATCAAACCCATTGCTGTTGAGTCGATTCTGAATTATCATTCATATATACAAACAAAAATCAGGTGAGTATAAATTTTATTTTAAAGATAAAAATGGAAGAATACGAAGGAAAGTCTGAAAAAAAAAGAATGTTACCCTTTCTTATCTGATAGGAATATCTTTTTCCTATCAGATGCTAAAACGTAGCATGTTGTTGTTGTTAGTTGTCACCCAGTTGATTCCAACTCTTGGCAACTCTATGTGCATGAGTTTCCTATAATTACTTTAATCAAAATGGTGCAGTATTTGCACATTGATAGAAAGACAGATCGGTAGATTAGAAGAGAAAATTCAGAAATAGTCACAATTATATATACCTATTTGGTATATGATAAAGATAGCATCATAAATCAGTAATGAAAAGATTGACTCTTTAAAGATGGTACTGAAATAACTAGATAACCGTATGGGAAAAGATAACATCAGATCAATTGCATTTACTATATAGCAGGACAAATTCCAAATGGATCACAGAATTAAAAGTAAAATAAATAAAATTATACAATTACTAGGAAAAATAGGTGAATTTCTTTATAACCTGGAATAGGGAAAACTTTCAGAAACATGATTCAAAATCCACAAGAAATGATAGGAAAGAGAGAAAAATTAGATTACCAAAAAGAACTTTTGAATGGCAAAAATCTCACAAGCAAATAAAAGGATATATAATGAACTGGTAAAAATGCATGTGAATATCACTAAACATAGTTTAGTTTCTATAAATAAAGAAGAAAAAAGTCAACAACTATAAAAAACAATTCCAGCTGCTCTTAACAGTATGAAAGGATGAAACCTCACTCATAATAAGATAGTTGCAAACCTAAACTATGTTTGCATATCAGTTCTGGTGTATTAGTTGGTAAATTCAAAGAGTTTGACAATACCTTCCATTGATGAAGCTCTCATGCATTGCTAGTGGATATAAAAATGTTACATTTCCTATGCAGAGGTACTTAGCAATATCTGGCAAAAGTGCATACACAGGAAACCCTGGTGGCGTAGTGGTTAAGTGCTATGGCTGCCAACCAAAAGGTCGGCAGTTCAGATCCACCAGATGCTCCTTGGAAACTCTATGGGGCAGTTCTACTCTAATGTATAGGGTCACTGTGAGTCAGAATGGACTTAACAGCAACAGGTTTTTGGTTACGGCTAGTAATCTCATTTTTAGAAAGATACTCCAAAAGAGAGTATGAAGACAGTGGTCCATTGCAGAAAAATAGCACAAGACTAGAAATAACTCAAATTCCCATCAGTAGTGGATCAACTGACTCAACTGGAGCCCTGGTGGCGCAGTGGTTAGGAGAGCCGGCTGCTAAACAAAAAGTTGGCAGTTCAAATCCATCATCCACTCCTTGAAAATCCTATGGGGCAGTTCTACTCTATCCTATAAGGTCTCTATGAGCAAGAATCAACTGGATGGCAACAGATTTTTTGTTTATGGTACATCCAAGCAATGAATTCTAGAAGTTGTAAAAATCAATGAGGAATATTACTATATACAATTATTGTTCAGTTGCTAAGCTATTACTATAACCTGACCATATGTATGCCAGTAAATTTCCATTAGTTCTTAAACTAGCCCAAGCCAGATTTGGCCCACCCTGCATGCACAGAAGGACCGGCTGTGACTGGTAATTGACCTCAACAGAAGAGGCAGCAACTGGAGGAAAGAATCAGAGGGAAAATCATCACTCGGACCCTATTCCGAAGCAAGAAATTTGACGAGAACCACATCACCTCCTGTTTCCTGGCCACCTTTTAGAATTTTCCTTCCCCAGTATGCCTGTGCAAGCTGCCATCTTGCCGCCCAAATCACATATAAGCCCTTCTTCCCGGGAGCTCAGGAAGTCAAATCTGAGGACCTTCCTTCCAGCTCCATGCTCTGTGCATTGCAATAAAAGTTATTCTCTTCCTCAAAGGCTGGTGTGCAGCTAATTGGCAAGTCTGAACGCACCGGATAAGGACTCACCTTCTAGGGTTAAGTAACATTACTTTTAAGTGTCAAGATAAAGAAAGGTAAAAAAAAAGTGTATAAAGTATGTTGCCATTTATCCAAGAGAGGTATGGATAGACAAATAGGAGGTAGATATCAATATGGATGTCTGATTATATTTTTTTGAATAAACATAAAAATAATTAAAAAAATTTTTTTAAAGGTTCTCCTTTCTATTCATATAATAAAAAAAAAGTTTTGTTTTTTTTTTATACTTATCAATAAATATCACTGGTTTGGTAAATGCCAGCATTTTCCCAGAATGTATAACTAAATACATACCAAATCATTGACCTAAATCTCAAACTTTCTATAATGGCATATACGTGTTTATTCTTTTCAACTAAGAGTTAGTTATATCTTAGACAGTGAAAGGTCTAAGAAGGAGACGCTATTTTCGTGCAGCAAAAAGGCCATTGACCTGCATGCTAAGGGACTGGGGCAAAGCGGTTTTTGAGGATAGAATGATTTAGTATGTACTCATTGTTCCACTACCAATATGTGACCAATTTCAAAATGGAACCATACAGAAACTTGTAACACTAGGTGATTTTTTCCCCATAAAATCGAATCCCTCACCTTCCTTACTCCGCAATTTTTTTTTCCTTGTAGAAAAAAATCTCACAAAGACAGAAGAATCTCCTTTATCTTTCTACTAAGCACGCTCAGCCCAGCCAAAACACGATGAAAAGACAGGTTAAGAGGCAGCTAAGCCAGTTATTTGCAAGAAGAAAACAGCCGTTGGATAATTCCATGACTGTGGTGTTATTTAGAGGCTTAAACTAACTTGAAATATCAATTGCCAAGTACAGAAGTGAAAAAAGCAACGTCCAGGGGCCCAGCTTGCAGAAAGGTTGGCATTTTAAAATGAAAATACATTATAATACTAGCATCTTTCTACTTTCCCCTCCCAGAAATTATTCATTCAGACAGCTTGTGAATTGGGTTTGCAACGAATCTTATGTCTTACACAGTACAAAAGAGAGAGTGTCTGATGGACTTCATTGGTTAATTATATAACACATGGCATCAGCTCTCACGTAGTCTTCTGTTGGCTGGAGTTTCTATTGCTAAGCGTTTACAAGTATTAAGTATGTGCTTTCTTTGTGTCTTTGGAAAACTCTAAAAGAATAAGATTTCTTAGATAGTCTCAGAGACCCAGATGATACTTGCCCAGCAGACAATATGTTAGATGTGTCTTGGAACATCGAATGAAGGTTGGTGGCTTTAGATCATATCCCCAAAATAAAGTTTGCATGACAAATGACCAAGGGATAGAGTAAAACTTTTATCGCCTCTTTTTTTGTTTGTTTTGGCTTTAATTTTTAGTTAATGTGATGTGTATATTTTGGGTGATTAGAAAAGCCTCAAAATGCTTTGTAAATTCATCATTTTCTACTTTCCCTAATTACCTTTGAGCATTGTTCTTGTTACACTGATACATACCGCAAAGTGATGATGATAGAAAAGCTAGTCAGCTCCTGCCAGCAATAAATCAACATTTTTTTTAGCACAATGAGTTTTCATTTATCTCTGGTATGCAGCATTTAAGGACTGATGCATTTTAACTGTACTTTTAAGGACAAATTTTCATGTGAATACCAGCGCTGACATTTAAACAAAGAAAATCATTAATCTGAATCTAAACTTTATATTAACCATTCAGAGTTTTACTTTCCTCTGTTTGTCTTTTTCTTTTCACTCCTCAAGGTCATTTACCGCCGTTTCCCAAGGCATTTTAAATTTTACCTAAGCCTGTTAGATGAAGGCCTAAATGATTATTTTGCAGTAAGAAGATGGAAGTTAGGTGAACCCTGACATACTACTCGGGGTATAATTCATATCACCAGGATTTATCTACTTTAGAAAATAAATAGTTAACCTAATCATCTCATTTTATTGCTAATTTAGAGAAGCTTTCCCCCCCTAAGTACACTCTCACTTTTCTAAATTCACTGCTTATGACCTGAGCCTTTTATCCACTGCACTATTACCAACAGCTAATCCCTCTCATTTATTGATAATTGGACAAAACTGGACAACGTGCCAAGTCCTGAACGCTGCATACTACTGAGGTTCTATTCAGTTATTCCCTAAAAACCACATTGGTTTCCAAGATTGGTTCTTTTGTGGCCTATCAATGGGAAACAAGTAAGAGATTTTCTCATTGCTCAGGAATTCTGCCAATTCCAACCTGCTGATCGCCCATCCTTTCTAAGGAATAACATTTACAGTTTATATAGTTCCCAGATCTTTCTTTTCTTAGAGTTCAATAAATAATCTGTGATCCCTGTTTAGGGGAATGATTTGTTTGGTGCATGTATTTAAATGATAATTATCCAATAAGTATTTCTTCCAGAACAGTTTATTTTGTCCACCCCGTGCAAATTCAAACAAGAGAGATGCCCCAGTGTCTGGGGCTCATGCAGATTTACCCCAGGATTAGTCCACAGGCGCTATTTTCTATCTGCTTAATTAGTTCTTGAAATCATGGAAGCCTATGATTCGATGCCACATAGAAATCAATGTAGTCCTTTCATAAGGGGATATTTCATCAAATTTTGAAACTGTATTACACCGTACATGTAGGTTTAGAAAGTATTTCTATCTTTAGGCTTAATACACATATTTAATGGCATCTCTTCACATGAAACAAGCCTTTGGGGCATATGTGAGGAAGAAAGGACAAAGACTTTGACAACAGAATTGTTATAGAATGAAATTACGTGCTTACAACGGTGTAGCATTCAGAGATGCTCACAAAGGGGGTACAATGCCGTTCACACTTTCAGGGTTTGAATTTATGCCTTTCCCAATTCAGTGGGACAGTGTGCACTGCTTTCACAGCCTCCAGAGTGCCGCAGAAAATGAGGGCCCGAGGAACACACATATCTTCTTCGTTTGGAAAAGAAGGTTCCGACCTTCTTTTCGATTTTTCGCCCTAACATAATCACGTTTTCTTAAAGCCTTTAACATACTTCACATGTTGATTTCTGTAGAAGTTTGATATTAAAACACAGATGGGAAGCCAAGCATTTTTATTAAATTTGAGCACTTATGTTTAGAATGATTGGGAAAGCGGCCAATACGAGGATTCAAATGACACTCAAAGTCAAAAAATTGGCCATTTAAGGAAGGAAGTTAACTGACTCAGGACACAGGAAAAAAAAAAAAAAAAAAGGAGAAAAAGCACACAGGGAATCAGCAGTATTGATGACTGTGTTACATCTTTTAAAGAAGTATTTAAACATCACTCCAAACTGATTTTTTAAACCACCAAAAATAAAGCTAAGTGTGCACAATTGTCCTGAGATTATTTACTCCTTTCAGGTGAGAGCAGGCATGTTCACTAACTTACCAGCACAGTTGTTGATTCATTCATTCATTCATTCATCCACTCACTCACTCATGCAGCCGCTGAATACAAATGACCTCCTGCTCTGTGCCAGGTACAAGGAGGGTACCGTCTTCCTATGGAAAACCTGTAACTGAGCAAGATGTGGCAAAGCCACAGTGTTTCCATCAGGGAGAGGTTCAAGTGCTGACACAGCAGGGACTGTCTCAGAGGAAGCCACCCATACAGCAGGAACTGCACCCAGAGAAGACCCAGAGCATTCCTCCCACGGTTCCTTTAGGGAATCAAGTCCTAATGCTCACAGCATCCCCGTACATAATAAATTAACTTCTCTTCAGTTCCTTCAGATGGCGCTAGTTATGTACGTTGGGAGACTTGAGAAAATTGCCACTCCAATTATTTTCTGTGTTCTGTGGTTCAGATGGGGGACTCCAACTGAGAAAGGACATAGGTGTCAATGTGGCAACTGTCCCAGTGGGGCTCTTTAACCTGATATTAGGGACTAAAAGAAAGGCAGAGAGATAAGAAAAAGGGAGTATAAAAGTGTTTCTTGCTTGTTTATTAGAGCAATTAGACTGCACTGCTTTCCTATGAATAAGGAAGACCTAAAATGAATAGATGAATCTGAGTTATGGTGTTAAAAAAAAAAAATTAGCGAAGAATATTGAATGTATCATGGAAACCCTGATGGCGTAGTGGTTAAGAGCTAAACTACAGCTGCTAACCAAAAGGTTGGTAGTTCAAATCCACCGGGAGCACCTTGAAAATCCTGTGGGACAGTTCTACTCTGTCCTGTAGGGTCACTGTGAGTCGGGATCAACTTGACAGCACTGGGTTTGGTTTAGTTTTATGGACTGCCAGGAGAATGAACAAATCTGTCTTGGAAGAAATACAGCCAGAATGCTCCTTAGAAGGACTTTATCTCACGTACTTTGGACATGTTATCAGGAGGGACTAGTCCCTGGAGAAGGATATTATGCTTGGTAAAGCAGAGGGTCAGCAAAAAAGAGGACGACCCTCAACCAGATGGAGTGACACAGTGATTGCAACATGGGCTCAAACATAGCAACGATTGTGAGGATGGCACAGGATTGGGCCGTGTTTTGTTCTGTTGTACACAGGGTCACTATGAATCAGAAAGGGCCTGACATTTTTGTTCTGTTGTACACGGGGTACTTATGAATCGGAAAGGACTTGACGTTGACAGCACCTAACAACAAGGGCTTTCTTATGTGGCTATTTTGATTGCTATTTCCCAATCCCCCTTCTGTCCAGTCAGATCCATTCTCCACCCTCTCTGCCTTGCTTCGTGCTCAGAGGCTAACCACCATGGGCCACTCTTTGGCTTCCAGCAGTGTTCAGCTAATGGAAGCACCAGCAGGGGATAGGAAGGTGGGATGACAGAGATATTTGGGCAGCTTCCTACCACCTTGAACCCAGAGCCTAGTGACGTCAAGGGTTGTCTCTCCCCACCCCTGCACCCGCTCTGGCAGCAGAAGCCTCCTCCACTAACTCCATTTCCTTCTCTGGCCTCTTCAAGCCTAGGGGCCATAACAGGCCAGGAGCCATAGGTCCACCCTTGCTTCTTTCAACACCACCTAACCAAAACCAAACCAAACCCATTGCCATTGAGTAGACTCCAACACATAGCCACCGTACAGGACAGAGTAGAACTGCCCCGTAGGGTTTCCAAGGCAAACTGCCACACCTTTGTCCTGTGGAGCCACTGGTGGGTTCAAATCACTGACCTCCCGGTTAGCAGTCGAGCCTTTCACCACTGCGCCACCGGGGCTCCACCTACACCTCTTAAGCTCTCCTGGCCTCTGCTGTCTGCCGGGAATCTCCAGACTCCTCTACATTACTGTTTCAAATAAACAGCAGGACAATAAATATTGATGTTCCTGGTGCTCTCGTGTCACTTAACGATCAAGTTTTTATTTATTTATGATAGAGCTGGGTTTAGTTAGGCTTGGAGAAGAGTGCTTTTCTGAATTCTGTGCTATACCCCATTATTGTATCATTTGTCTAAACACAAACAGTTAAGAGATCAATATTTACATTTAGCTTTATTTTAATTACACAAGACAATGTTTCAATTTCCCATTTCATGTAGCAGACTTTTTAAAACATAAATGTTCATGAATCGGCTCTGATGTCTGTTTCAGATTTTCAGGGCCACCTTCACTTCCTTGAAGATGTTTTCCCCTTCTCTACATTACACTGAAAGGGCCTGGAAATCTCACGTACCCTATAACTCAGAGCAAGAACCTCTCTTAAGGCTGCTGGATGGCATCGTTATTCTAATTGTTATCACATTAATAATGTTGATGAGAACAAAAAGTACAGGCTATAAGTCATTGACTATCCAACTCAAAAGAAAACTGGAAAATAATCATCAGAGGTTTACAGGTTTGACTCTTCAATGAACACGAAATCTGAGAAGGAGTTTTTACAGATGGAGTCCCTCATTAGTTCCTCCTGTTTATTCAAGTAAATAAGCACAGTCACTAATACAAAGGTAAGTTCTAAGAATGAGGAAAAATCCCCATTGCTTCATTTGTTCCTGAAGTCATAATTTCTACTTTTGAGGGTTACGTAGCATCTAACCTCTAAAAGCTCACATTTTATGTTTGACTCAGTGTATCCCAGTAAATAACATTGCTGCCAGGCCTGCGATTAAAATTGTGTGTAGAATCCCAGGGAAGTCTGCAATCTGCTTTATGTTATTATTTGGGTACTCTTCATATTTGTAATATTGATTTTTTTGTAACTTGCCTTGGATTCTTACCATCAGCACTGAGCTTTAGCTCATAAATTTCATTTCTTTTCCTACTTACACATATAACAACTGTTACGATCATTAGGCAGTCAGCTGAATTGAGCAGCAAAACACAAGTAATAACGCATGATGCTCCCAAATCCACTTCACAGATCTCTTTGACTTTATCTCGTTACTGTTGTATGGAACCTTTGTTGTATCATTTTGAGTAGGTTTTTGTCCAACTATCCAGAAGCCTGCAATTGAAGCAGGGGAAAACAGACCCCAATATAGTTACTTTTGGTAGTTCTGAAGCTTTGTCAGCCTGATTTAAAAAAAAAAAGAAAAGAAAGTCAAGCAAATATACAGTAGCAATGACAGAATCTCAGAATTGGGAAGAATTTTTCTATAGTAACTGAATTTTTCAGTTTTCGTAGTTTACCTGATTTGGCCATACCTTAGTCGTTGCCAAAGGTTGTATAAGAGATTCAGTCATCAAAGAACATTTGTAGCCAACCTATAGAATTTGTTCGTTGTAAACCAAGGCTGCTGGTTTGAAAAGTTACAGATGATTGGGTCCATGACAAATCGTGGACGAGTCTGTGTTTTTGCTTTTGAGGAAAGAGAAGAACACACAGCACCAAGTACTAGTGAAGCAACTCAAGTTGGGGCCCAGGTATGGTTAAGATTTGTGAAGTGAGATACCTAAACACTCTTGCCAAGGCTGAATGGTCATAATAAACCCCAGTCAACACTGCAACCAGAGCCACTCCAGCTTGAGAAAAGGGTCATGAAAACAGGAGTGAAAGTGTTAAAGAAGTCATAGTATTTAAACGGGGTGGCAGAAACTCCTATTTAAAAATGGCAGTACTATAAATGTTCTAGTATTGTCAGGAATGTTCTGTTGGATGACACTATGCTGTGATTTGTACACACAGTGGACCAGAGTTGATGGGTGAATGAAATGATCCATAACCCTCTCTGACACATTTAGAGCAGTTCAGCTGCACATGGAGAACAGTCCATCATTTGCACCCTTCTGTGAAAGCTGGCTTTACCAAGTGTTTCAATGAAATATGTGCAACTTCCCATTTAAATTAGTACCACATGAACCATGAAGAGCACCACAGGTATCTGTTGTAGTACCAGCCTAATGCAAAAGTGACCTGTCTTGTAATGCTCTAACAGAAAAGACATACAACCGTTCATCTGTAACATATTAAAACCAGAAGAAATAAATTACTCCAGAGATGAAGAATTATTGCTTGTGAGGAAAATGTGCAAAGGTAGTCCTAAAAAGCAGCTTTTACTAAAAAATTATCGCAACAGCATTTGAATTCTTAATGCATATTAAACTGAGAACTTGTAACCATAAATCATGATTTTTAAATAGGGGAAATCTGGTTGAAACTTTTAGCAGAGATTTGCTTTACTTCTTCACCTCGGTTTTAGCCTTGGCCTTGCTAGGAGACTGCCTGAGTTATGCCAAGAGCAGTGAATCAGAGGGATTATAACAAAGGCAAGCAACAAAAAGGGTAGGCGCGTATCAGGTTTTTTTTTTTTTTTTTTTTAATGCTTGTTTCATAACAAAACACAATCTGAGGTTAACTGTGGTGTATGGTGTATCAATAAAATGAGATCTCTTCCTGTTATGAAAGAGTGCTGTTGAAATAACACCATAATGAATGAATAAGCTCCTTTGCTGAAGATATGTGTGATTTAGTTGCAAGTTCTCAGTAAAAACCATTAAAAACCATCCAGGTGTATGAAATATGCATTTCAAAAAAAAAAGAAAATGGTTGCAGTTCACATAATCTACTTTCCCAATGACTTTAAATGTGCATACAAAAAGGAAAATAACAGAAATTATTTTAATGGTGTTGACAATAGGTTACTTTTCTAAATGTTTTACATCCAATATCTCATGTAGTCCTCACAACAACCCTATAATGTAGATACTATGACTATCAACATTATCCAGATAAGGACATCAAGTGAGGTAACCAAGTCACCCAGCTGAATTCTGGAGTTAAAACATGTATTTAGACAGGCTTGCGAAGCCACAGTCTTCACCATGTTGCTGTTCAGCCAGCACATGGAATCCTGCCTTTGGTGCTTTAGAAGTTCTGAAGGACTTTCATGAAAATGTTCTCATATGATGCTCATAAGAAGCCTGTGAGGTAAAGTGACCAGTCATCATTATTCCATCATAGGAATGTAGAAACCAAATTTCAGGGAGTTTAAGCAGCTTGCTCAAGCTAAGAATGAGAAAGCAATGGAGCTGAAAGTAAAGACTTGAGGCTAGGGTCCAAGTCTGCTCTGCCAGGAATTTGTGCACAATACCACCCTGTCACTCTTGTCACCAAAATGCCTGATGAATGATGCAGACTGTTACAACTGCTCATGTTATTCTCTTCTTCAGGACAAATATGCCGCACTTTACTTTTTAACAACAAAGGATTTGTGGACAGATATTTTTTAAAAAAGGGTAATATGGCTCAATAGATTTAAACATCGTTTGTCCAAAATATATTTTTCTCTATTATAGCTCTAAAAAAATGGTTGCTCAATAAAAAAGTTAGGCTGTGTATAAAATATAAGAGCCATAAAAAAAAAAAAACCAGTTGTCATCGAGTCTATCCAGATTCATGGCCATCTCATGTGCTGTAGAGTAGAACTGTGTTCCATTGAGTTTTTAAACCTTTCAGGAGCAGGCTACCAGGCTTTTCTTCTGAGGTGCCTCTGGGTGGGCTCAAACTGCCAGCCTTTCAGTTAGTAGATGAGTTCTTAAAAAACAAATAAACAAACATACTCAGGGAATAAATAGGACATCTCTTTTCCACCCTAGCAGCTGTTGTTTTATGGCATCCTCAGTGTTCTCATATTTGAAGTGAAACTTCAAATTCCAGTATTTATTGCACTGGTAGGTTGAATGGTAGGCTACTGAAGAGTTTACTGAGTGTCTTCTGCAATGGTTATAAATTCAAGATGAATAATTTAGTATGTCTGTATATTGAAACAATATTAAATTTTTTTTTCTTAAATATAGATTCATTTTGCCCAAGTTACAACTCTGCTGCTAATATCAAACTCATTGCCTAGTTGGGCAATTGTTTTCCTCAAACGCACCTTCTGAGATAAGCATTCATGGCTCTGTGGACACTCACATCGGAAGGAAATGTAATTATAAGCAGCAGTTTATCAAACTGCCACTTTGAAGTCAAGAAGAATCTGAAGAACGGTTCAGAAGCTGTAGTATTTATCTGAACAGCATCTAAATAATCAAAATAATGAAAAAGGCATTTGTATCAAAAATCATTTCCCCTAAGCTGCGAAATTAAGAGTTCCATATATTGGAGGAGAAAACCCTGAAGGCAATTCTACTTTTTAGCCTAATAGTTCTTATTCAATTATCTCCAATGCAAAATGCTATCTAATCCAAAATAAAATAAAGTGATGTATCTGATAAAACTTTGCACTCATGTCATTCCTCAACCTAATTAATGAACTACATAAAGGGAGGAGTGATCTGTCTATGAATCATAGATATTTTAGGAACAGAAGAAAAAATTAAGGCTATCTTGCTATCCACACTTACTCACAATTTAATTTTAAATCACAAAAGCTAAGAGAAGTGCATTATCTGCAAAAATCTGAAGGAGGACAGTGGTACCCCCACACTATTCAGAAAGCCAATGGAATACTGAAAAAGAGGGATAGAGGAGAGTTTAATGAAGAAACTACAAGGATCAGAAAAGGGGTAAGAGACAAGCGAGATGGGCATTTACTCTGGAACAAGCAATGGCAGGAACCTCTTTCCACTCCTAAGCCTGAAAGAGAAAGGAGAGGGAAACCTGACTGAAACCCTAAGAGAATTACTGAAAAGAAATGAGTGACAAGAAGTGGGATCTCACATAGGGCGATGTCCACATATTCATAACTTGACTTAGCAGAGTGCACGGATAAATACCCTGCCTTTTTTCTCTTCTAGCCCTCTCACCTCCTACCGGCACCTCTCATTAGCTGAGCCCAAGAAGGCAGGAGGCAAGGGAGCTCAGTTCATAGAAGTCTACCTCTATGGCACAGAGCAGAGTGGAGAAGGATGAAAATGGACTTGAAGGGCCACATGAAGAATATCCAGTGCATTACAGATCTATTCCTTAGCTTCATGGATTATACATTCCAAATAAAAGTCCCTTGGGGGAAAGACTGTGTTCATTGCTCTACATTACTCTTAGCACTAACTATTCCTTTGTATACTAGATGTGTGAACATATTTTTGATGCTCACAAAAACGACCTTTTCTTTTTGCAAAGAAACGTACCTGAGATGATGGTCAAAATACCATATTCTAAATGGGCCCTCTTTTTCCATATAAAATATACTTACAGTATAGAGAGAAGTGAAAATCGTATTTAAAACTCATGCATGATCCATATAAATCAGTATCTCATATTTTTTTCTTCCCAAATATGCTATATATACTAAATTCTCTGTAAATACTACAACAAAAAAAGGTTTTCATTATGTTGAATTCAGTTTAAATTTTTATGAAGGGCATGTAGTAGTTATTTTTAATGTGACATCTTTTTGCACAAATAAGCTGAGGAGAACTGTTTACCATGAATATTATAGAAATAAGCCTCAAAACTCTCAAAAGGTTGGACTAAATTTTACCCAACACCCTCTTCTAACTCCAAACTCTGAAAATAGCTCCAAAATATTATGTAAATTCTTAATCCAGAGTTGGTTTTCTCTTTCTACTCAACGTACTTGAGATCAGCGTCTTACTCAACCTTCTCTTATCTACCCTCCCACCCAGAATTTTAACTTCTTGTATCCCAAATTATAGTGTGAATATCACAATGACTTAAACAGCATAAAATACTCCAAATCCATATATTAATGTATTTTGTTTAGTGCCCAATTAGGTATGGAAACATATATAACTACATATGTATAGGAGTCAGAATCGACTTGACGGCACGATTCTGGGGTGGGACATATGTATATGACACAGGCAACATCAAGAGAAATGAAAGGAATACATAGAGTCACTGTACCAAAAAGAATTGTTTGATGTTCAACCATTTTAGGAGCCCCAGGATATGATCCAGAACTGCTGGTATTGAAGGAAGATGTTCAAGCTGCACTGAAGGTATTGGAGAAAAACAAGGCTCAAGGAAATTATGGACTACCAACTGAGATGCTTCAACAAACAGGTGTACACTGGAAGTGCTTACCCATCTATGCCAAGAAATTTGTAGGAGAGCTAACTCGTCAACCGACTGGAAGAGATCCATGTTCGTGCCCATTCCAAAGGAAGGTGATTCACAGGAATGCAGGGATGATCAAACAATGTCATTAATATCATGTGCTAGCAATATTTTGCTGAAGATAATTCAAAAATGACTGCTGCCATACATTCACAGGGAGCTACTAGACATTCAAGCCCAATTCAGAAGAGGAAGTGGAATGAAAGATATCATTGCTGATGTCAGATGGAGTTTGACTGAAAGCAGAGAATACCAGAAATATGTTTACCTATGTTTTATAGACTATGCAAAGGTACTCACCAGTGGGGATTACTTAATCGTGCTCATGTGGAACTTGTATATGGATCAAGAAGTGGTTTAAGCAGAATAAGAGGATGCTATGGGGTTTAAAATTGGGAAAGATGTGTGGCAGGGTTGTAGCCTTTCACCTTATTTATTTGATCTCTATGTTGAACACAAAATCTGAGAAGTTGGATTATGTGAAGAAGAACAAGGCATCAGAAGGAAGACTGATTAATAACCTGTGATACACAGATGACACAATGGTACCTGTGAAAATGATGACAGCTTGAAGCACTTACTGATGAAGGTCAAAGACAACAGCCTTCAGTATAGATTACAACTAGTTGTAAAGAAAACAAAAATCTTCACAACTGGGTTAATAAAAAACATCAAGATAAATGAAGTTGTCAAGGATTTCATTCTAGTTGATCAACAATCAACGTCTATGGAAGCAGCAGTCAAATGACGTATTGCACCGGTCAAGCTTGACACAAAAGATCCCTTTAAAGATCTAAAAAGCAAAGATGCTGCTTTGATGACTAAGGTGAACCTTACCTAAGCTACAGTCTTTTTAATTAGCTCATATACATACAAAAGCTGGGAAAGGAAAAAAGAAGATAGAAGAGGAATTGATGCTTTATAATTTTGGTGTTGGTAAAGAATTTTGAATAAACTGTGAATTGCCAGAAGAAGGAACAAAATCAGTTTTAGAAGAAATACAACCAGAATGCTTCTTAAAAGTGAGGATGGTGAAACTTTTCCTGTTTGCTTTGGACATATCATAACGAAAGACAAATTGCTAGAAAAGGACATCATGTTTGCTACAGAAGAAGGTGAGCAAATATGAAACAAACACTCAGTGAGATGGATTGACACAATAGATCCGTTAGTGGACTCAAACGTATCAAAGATCATGGAAATGGTTTAGGACCAGGCAATGTTTCCTTCTGTTCTACATAAGGTTGCTAGAGGCAGAGCCAACTAACAATAGCAACATATATGTGTATAGACACAGAGAACTAGGTATAGATGTAGAGTTAGATGGACATAGATACTTTTTCTTTACTTGAATAGAATATTTTCCTTTTGTTCGAATAGAACATTTTCTGTAAATTATCAAAATTGGGAACGTAATCCAGCATATGTGTTTTTGGCCTGTAGTTTAGCTTCACATTTTCTAATGTACTTCTGTTTTAGTTTTTTTTTTCTTTCTTTTTGGTCAACAACAATAATGAAGGATTTTTACAGTGTTTTTAAAGTATGAGCTCTGAACAGACTGTCATGCCTGTGTTGATCCAGTATTTCTGAACATTTTACTGGTTAAATCGGAGTGCCATAGTTGATGGTATTCATTTCCACATGATAACTATAATGACCAAATACCAAAACCAAACCCATTGCCGTTGAGTTGATTGTGACAATTGACAGTATTTTTACTGATATAAGCAAACAAAGTACACTTCTTCTGCTGTTTCAGAAATTTTGTTCAGATACATAAAACCTTTCAGCTAATTCCATTGATGCTTGTGTATTTCCCCTCACCATAGTTTTAAAAGACCACTCTAAATTATCCTCCTTAATGAATTTTTGTGGAGTGCCCATCAAGTGCACACCACTGTATTAGGTATACTCCTAAAATAATTCTACCCATTACTGGAGACGAGATTCCTGCATGATAATTAGAGTCTCTTCAGACCAAATGAGTTTACACTGAGTCCCATTTGTACTGAGGGTTATTTGGATTTTTGGTACAAATCACTTCATGAGTATAAGAGTGATGCATTTCTTTACCATTACTAATTTTTAAACTAATTTGAAATGAAAACAGCAAAGACTATCTCATTATCTTAACCAAGTCCTTCACCAAATTCCCTCTGGAATCACTGTCAGCAGGAATTATATGTCTTTCTTTTCCTGCTGGCCAGATCAGACACATTTTTCTATCCATGAAGCCTGTTTCAAGGGCACTTTGCCAAAATGATAATTTACCACAAACAAGATAAACAAGGCAGAAGACTGGATATCAAATATTGGCAGGAAAGTGGAGAGTTTGTAGAGGATAAGTGAGTTCTGTCCTGACTCCACCACTGCCAAAGCAAACTGTGCTATCAAAAGCCTCAGAAGCTTTTTTAAAAAAAAGAGAATAGATTTCTATTACAAAATATTACATACTTATAAATGCATACACATAATTACAGGTAGATGATATATAGATAGAGATAAGTCTTTGGGTGGCATGAACAGTTGAGTGCTCAACTACTAACCAAAAGCATGGAGGTTCGAACCCACCCACAGATGCCTCAGGAGAAAGGCCTGGTGATCTACTTCCAAAAGGCCACAACCTTGACAACCCTGCGGAGCACAGCTCCGCTCTTTACTCACGGGTCCACACAAGTCAGAACGGACTCAACTGGTGCTATGTATTTCTAGATATCGATCTGTACAGATATGGATGTCAATATAGACGTATGATGGTTAAAAATTAATCTATTACCAGAGTTATAAAAATAGCCTCCTAATCACATCAACATACATAAGTTAAGAGATACTCCTTTTTCTTCAATCCTCATGTCTGTCAAATCTCAAATTTTCATTAAAAAAAGTACTAAAACTTTCCCACACAGATTCAACATCAGCTACAGCAGCTGTTACCCCATCACCATAAAAACAACAAAATAAACTATGCATTGTGTTTGATCAATTTAGGACCCACGGAGAAGGGCACTTCAATCCACTACTTCTGCTCTGCATGTCTGTGAAATACGTGTGTAGTGGGGAGGAAGGGAGGCTTGGAGGACTCGGTCAAATAAAGGACACTGACAGAGCAGAGAAAGTGCTCAGTAATACCCAGCCAGAGAGGTGCAGGAAGAAAGGACCAAACCTGGACAGAAAGAAATGATCTTCACGGAAATAAAAGAAAACCCCTTGGTAATCCTATCATATAATGTGTTAACCATTATAAAAGGAATATTTTAACCAATGAACATAGTGGAGTTAACACAAATAGAGGTGAGGATGAAAGCCTGTAAAGAATTAAGAAAAAACAGGAGAAGACGCGTGTGAATGAGAATTGAATATACTGCATTGTAGGGAACTTTGGTATACCACAATAGGAAAAATCACATATGAAACATGGAAGCCAGGACAGGGGATTCGGAGGGGGGGAAACAAGAGTAGCAGGTTCCAAGTAAGAGAGGGCACAGAAAACCAAAGGCAGAGAGAAAGTAGCTGAAGTGTGAATCCTCAGAGTTGCCAAGAAATTCGATCAGAGAAAAAACCTAGGAGAGGAGCAGAGAAAGACTCAGGGAATGAAAACCGAGGAGTCCTGTGGCTCTCAGTGGATCTCACTGAGAGAAGATCTGGGAAGGCAATGAGGTGTGGGCAGTGTAATTGAGAAGGGAACAGGAGGGAATGAAAATACATGAATAACCAACGTAGGGTTAAGAGACCGTTTGACAATTGTTTTGTAGTAACTGGCTGTTGGTAATTGGAGCTGGGAAGAAAATGGGATGTTGTGGGTATGCCTAGACCCAGAGCAAAAGGAAAAGGGCTGAAAATATCCAAGTCAAACTCCCACATTAGTGTTTAAGATTAAAACACATAATTGAGGTTTTTATTTTTATCAACTTTGTTATACTTTTAACAGTTGCCACCCTCTCACCCCAGATGTAAGCCTGGAATCAGATCTTAAACATATTATGTAATTCTTCTCTGTGCTTTTGCTGGAGTGCACACACACATACACACACACACAGATGTGACTGAGTTCAGATTGACTTTCAAACGAATATAACAGCTACTTTATATGCTGTTCATTTCTAGCTCTGGAAATACAAAGATCCTCTCCTCAAGAAGCCCACGATCTAGAAATGGAGGGGAAGAACACTTTTAAAACTGCCCATCAAGTTAGAAATTGCTACCCTACTAATGTAAACAGAGTAACGAGTGAACACAGAAAATAGAAGCTATTAGTTGGCACAAGCAGGAAATGCCATGCTGTCCCAGTTAATTAAATAATTTGTTTAAAATAAGGGTGGCTTTCTATAGCATCCTGAGATTATTTCAAGTAAGCTTATTATATATAGTGGTAATACCAATGTTAATTTTTCACTGAACATGCAACACTCTTTTTTTCTTGACTCTGGACCGATCTCTGAATTTGTACCAGCTCAGGGACAACATTACAAACAAGGATAATATGGTTATTCAACAAATATTCATTGAGCTCTCTTACATACTAATGGCCATGACAGGTGTTGGGGATTAAGTGATGAACAAAATGGACTCTGTAGATAACTTCTTGAAAATCTCAGCTTCAAGGTGATATCATTTCATTTTTTTTCTATACAAAAAAAGTATGAACAAAAACTACTGAGAAAATCCTTAAAAGGATCCAATAAAATACTAAATTTTATTTTCAAATTAAATAGATTAAAGTGTATGGAGCCATTTAGAAAATAGATTTATCTACCTTCTCGTCCTGCCCTCCTTCTTTAAAAGGTAACCTTTGTGTTTTCAGATTTGCCACTGTAGATATAACAGCCGTCATCCAGGTTGCTGCACACACACAAATACACACACACACACGCTTTACTTATGAGTGTCCAGATTAAAATCCTCCTGACCCAATGGCATGCCAAAGTTGGAACAGGCTACATAGTTTTTTGTTTTTTTTCCCCAAGTTATCTCTGAAATTTGGTTTACTAGAAGCCTTATAAAAACCCAGTGAAAAATAAACATTTCTGCTCTTGTACAATTCAAGGAGTTTCTGGAAGCAAGTACATAGAGAGGACTTACAAGAAGCAATTTGGAGAATGTAATTGAAATGAAGCTGAGGTTCACTAATTAGGGATGCTCTTTTTCATCTTCTTTCTAGGAGTACTTTAACATGGTTTCAATCATCATGTTCCAATTCACTGATGAAAGAGACCATAAGAACAAAGCCACAAAAGTAATATTCTTGATCTCTGATTATTATTTAATATTAGTAAGCACTCCTTTGTGTAAGGCATATTCACAGGGATACTCTAGAAACACATTTTTTTTTTTTAATTTCTATTTCAGATGAATTTTAGAGGCAGAACATTTGGGATTATGAGCACAAGCTACAGTGCCAACAAAGCATTTCATATAATTTCATAGTACCATAAAACAATGGGTAAACTAATATTTAATAAAGAATAGTTTATAAAAACTACATCTCAGATAAATTTCAAAACTAACCATTTTAAAATTCTGTGATTATCTGTTTTAGAATGAAGAGCTGTTAGGAAAACGGAATGCATATGTACAGTACACATTCAATCCTGTGTGGCATAACGTCTGTTCAGGCAACGTCCAAACACATATGCATCCATGGTCCCATAAGGCTATAATAGAGTTCAGAAAACCAGCAGGAGAATGGTATGTATCGGATTCAGGCATGTCACACTGGACAATCAAGATGATCCTCAAAAATTTCCAAGTTGTTAAAGGATCGGCTCAACTGAAAGCCACAAGGCTTACAAAAATTCAAGAGAGATCTATATTAAGCCCACTGTTGAGTCGCAGTATATTAGATATGGAGAAATTTCGACTAATGTAGATTGAGGACCAAACACAAAAGTGACTCCCTCTCAGCACATTGATGATCACTGCGAAGGCACAAAACTTCTTGGAGATGCTTTAAGACAAAGCAGGACCAGACTACGATACCAAGTTTAGTGCCAGCTCTGGGTTGTTCGAGTGCTTCAAACAACGTTTTTTGCTGCACAATGTGTAAGTGAGCAGTGAGTCTACCAATGCTGATGAGAAGACAGCAGCAGAATTTGTCGAAACCTTAGAATAAACTAACTGCAGAAGAAGGTTATTTGCCCCAGGAGATTTTTAATATAGACGAAACCTCCTTATTTTGGAAGCCAAGGCATGAAAGGACTTTCATCCATGATATGGTGCTTGCACATAGTCCAAATCACATAACATCCTATTTCACAGACAGTATCTTGGACGTCAAGTGACGCATGACTCTCTCTCTATATATATATATACACATTCCAAGCTGGTTTGGAATCAGTTTTATTTCCTGCTCTAGTTTTCACATTTGAATTAATGAAATTCATTTAAACAACAGATAGTATACTTGGCACTGGGGATACAGTAATAAATAAGGTAGATAATATCTAGCTGTCATGTAGCATACAATGTCATGTAGAAGAATATAATTAATAAAATACAAACAGATAGTTACATAATTAAGATATTCTATGCATTGAGATAAGGGCTACACAGGGCAGGTGCAATGCATATTAGGAGGTATTAACACAGAGACCCGGCTTAGTCTGAGGACTGGGGAGGGCTTCCCTGAGGATGTGAAGTTGAAGCTAAAATGTGAAAGGTTTAGATTCCCAGGGATGTAATAACAAAATGTCACAAATTGAGTGGCTTATAAAAAAAAAAATGAAAAAAATTTGTCTCTCAGTTCTGGAGCTTGGGAGTCCAAGATCAGAGAGCCAGCTGTGTTGATTCTTTCTGAGGCTTTGAGGGAGAATCTGTTTCTTGCCTCTCTTCTGGCTTCTGGTAGCTCCAGGTGTTCCTTGGCTTACAGCTGCAGCATCACATGGTTTCTCCTCTTTTGTAAGGACACCAGTCATATAGGATTAGGACCCACCCTACTTCACTATGACCTCATGTAAACCTAAATGATAACATCTTCAAAGATCCTATTTCCAAACAGTCAAAGTCACAGAAAAAGAGGTAAGACTTCAACATATCTTTTGGGGAGACAGAATTCAGCCCATAATATCAAACCTGTTGTTATCAAGTCGATTTTGATTTATAGCAACCCTATCCCCCATAGAGTTTTCAAGATGGTAATTCTTATGGAAGCAGACTACCACCTCTTTCTCCTGTAGAAAGGCTGTGGGTTTGAACTGTCTACCATTCAGTTAGCAGCCAAGCGCTTAACCAATGCGTCCAGAATAAAGCCAAAACACCTACTGCTGTAGAGTTGATTCTGACTAATAGCTAGCCTATAGGACACAGTCGACTGCCCATAGGGTTTCCAAGAAGCACCTGGTGGATTCCAACTGCCGACCTTTCGCTTAGCAGCTGAACACTTAACTATGCCACCAAGGCTCCAATTAGCAGGGCAAATTTTAGGCTTATAATTCCATGCCCTGGAGCTCATGATCAGAATTTACTGGATTTTTTCCTATGTGGATTAGAAAGCCATTTAAGTATTTTGTGCAAGAGGAGATATTTTCAGGTATTTTTACAGGGATCATCATATCTTCTGAGTATATAATGAAGGATCTAGAATTGCACTGTCCAATATGATAGCTACTCTTGACATGCCTACTAAGTACATAAAATGTGGCTAGTTTGAATTGAGATGAGCTATAAGTGTAAAATGTATACTGGATTTAGGAGTCCGTGTATAAGAGAAAAGGGATGTAAAACATTTCTAATAATTTTTAGTGGTTATAGGTTAAAATGGTATGCTTTATATATTGGGTTAAATAAAATACATTAATAAAAGTATTATTTTTACCTATTTACTTTTTTATGTGAGTGTTAGAAATTAAGGGAGCCCTGGTGGTGCAGTGGTTAAGAGCTCAGCTGCTAACCAAAAAGACCAGCAGTTTGAATCTCTCAGCCACTCTTTGGAAACTCTGTGGGGCACTTCTACTCTGTCCTATAGGGTTGCTATGAATCAGAATCTACTGAATGGCAACAGGTTTGGTTTCAGGTGTTGATTAGAAATGAAAAAATATGCCTGTGGAGGTTTCTGCTTTGGGAAAAAATGGCGAAGACTTATTTTTCCATGTTCTTCCCCAATAGCTACAACTATAAACACTGGAAATAATGCCAAAAGCAACCAAGGAGAGTTCTGAAAGGTAGAATTAGGGTGGGAAAGAGATTAAGGATCCCAGAACTGGAAAAACAACATGATGGCAGGAATCATACAAACTCGACCAAAAGAAGATGATGACCCAGGTCTGACATTTTCTGAAGGACAACCTAGAAACATAAGGTGTCCCAGGTAGGGTCATTTCTCCCATAATAGAATGAGAGACTGTCCAACAAAAAAATTGAGCTAAGCAGTTCCTGCAAAGAGACTCTTTTTTTCCACTGGACCTGAGCCTCTCCTTCACCACTAAGAGACCTTCTGCAAGGCCAGAAGGCATAGACAACAAGTAGCCAGAATTGGGCAGGTTCTTCATCTTTTTGGCTAAACCCCATTCCACCACGTGGAAGAGCATCAGCAATGATCAGTGAGAGCCCAAGTAGCAAAAAATAAACCACACAGACCAAAATAGTAGCACAAAGGCTCTGAAAATTAAAGTGTCATTAGAAACATAGCCTACAAAAGTAGGTCAAGGCCTGAGTGCTAAACATAATGGGGCAACTGTATGCTAAAATGAAATTATTTAAATAGGACCTGGAGACTCCTGACCTAATAGCCAAAAGGTCCAGAATACGACTGAAAATCATCTGTCATACCAAGAACAAGGAAAACCACAACTTATTGAGGAAATACAATCAGCGGATGCCAACACTGACATGAATCAGATGTCGGAATTACCTGACAGGGATTCTAAAGCAGCCATTATAAAAATGCTTCAAAAATAAATTATAAAATGGAAGAACTGGATGTGGCTATCAAAGGGCAACCTGAGATATGAATAAAGCCAAAGCAAGTATAGTTACTGAATTAGCAATTAAAAAAAAAAAAAAAAAAAAAAACCCACAAAGAAAACTCTATACCCAGATGGTTTCAAACATTTAAAGAAGAATACTAATTATTCAAAAACTCTTACAAAAAGTAGAGGAGAAGACAACATTTCCTAACTTATTCTATGGGGCCTATATTACTCTGATATGAAAATCAGACAAAAACAACATAAGAAAGGAAACTGACATCCAATGAATATAGAAGTAAAAATTACAGATATCTTTTTAATGAATATAGACGCAAAATCCTCAACAAAATACTAGCAGACATATTACAACAATATATAAAAAAGATTATACACCATAATCAAGCCTGATTTTTCCCAAGAATAAAATATTTGGTTTACCATTCAAAAATCAATTAATGTGAGAAATAAATCATGTTAGATAAGGGATAAGGAATCTAAACTGGCTAGAATGTAAGTTCTATATCAGGAGATTTTATCTCTTATATCCATTGCTGTATTCCTAGCTCCTGGAATAGAGACCAGCATAATTGGTACTAAAATAACTGTTGAATGAGTGAATAAATAACACAGTGTTCATTTTATCCATCAACAGTCATATCAAGTAGATATAAGTTATCATAGATCTTTTTTTTATACCTATAAAATAGTAAAGGACAAGTTCATGTGTCCTAGTTTGTAGACCCAAAAATGTAGCAGTTGTGTAATTAACCAGCAATGGATACCCCTCTTAGAAAAATTGGACTAATAAGGTTACGTTGGGTTTCAAAAGTGCATTGATAGGGTACTTTTATTTTTATTGTTTTATTTTATTTTACCAAAACTACAAAGCCTTCAATAAACAGTCAAAAAGAATGCCTTTCGAACAAAGATTAGGATCATCTGTTTATGAAATATTTGCATGGTAGACATTATGAAGTCATTGTCCTCTTTCAACATCCATAGTGGATTTCTGTTCCTCCTCAGTGCCATTCAGCACTCATTTTATTTTAGATTTCAGGTTAGAAATTTAATTTTAGTTTTCTTTTAGATCTTCTAATTAGAAAAAATAAATCTTGATTATTTCAGTATGTTTGGGATGTGTCAAGATCATGGACACTGGCAATCAGTAGTACTCTTAAATTCATTCTTTCATTAAAAAAAAATTAATGCTCAAAGTTTATTATATACCAGGTTCTCTGCTGGGCTTTGGGAATATAAACGGGATATAAAATATACTCCAGAACGTCAAGGAGCTCACAGTCCAGTAGCAGTGCAGGGGATGAATGGAAGGGTTTCAGAAAGAACCCTAAGTTTCCAATTATAATTGAATGTAGAGAAGCAGAGTAGCCCCTTCCTGAGGCCAGCATTTTCACTGATACGTGCCAAGTAGATCTATAAACAGTCACTGGTGGTCATCTTCATGTTTGTTTTCTAAATTGGGACTCCCTCCCCCCCAAAATTAAGCAGTTTCCCTTGTATTAATTTTCTGGAAAGTGACCAAGTGAAAAACATGATTGTCCTAGTTTTCTTCTCCACAAAATGAGTAGGAGTTAAGACAGTGTAACCTCTTGAATTCAAACACAGGCCAGGTTTTCTTTTAAGAATAATCTTTACCTCATTGTTAAAGAGATACATTCTTTGATCACTGACAAATTGATTTGTGTCAAAAGTTACTTTGAATGAAAAAACTCATCTCTCTCTTTGCCTTGTATTTCTCTTTGATGTTTTCCCATCACTAAAGCTTTTGTATGGTCCTCAAATGACGATGAATTTAATCCACGTAAATAACAGTTACCAGGAATACAGGACAAGAGCTAACCCCAATAGTTTAGGAAGTGCCCACTGTACTAAAATTAGGAAAAATAACAGAATGTATTAAATATATTAAACCTTTAAAAATACATTCTAAATTAAAATTTTTAACAAACATATCTTAAACTATGTTTTTAAAAATGGAATAATGAAAGAATATTTTATGTCACACAATTATTAATATAGGTATAATTCATTTTATGAATTTCTCAAATGCAAATAAAGAAATTATAAACAAACACCAAAAAGCTATATGTCTTATTTCTTTATACTTTTTTTTTTTATACATCTATTATCTAGAAGTAGTAAAATTCATTTCCATTTTGTGTTGGTTAATAAATTCAAAATAAAGCACATTGAAGCAGCATATCACCTCCCAAAGCCTTCTTTAATTCAATAATAAAAGCAATATTACAATAATATTTATTAAACAGTTGCAGGTTATTGACCTCCATTGCTGAACAAAATGAAGGGCAGTCAGCCTTAAAGGACAAATATATCTTAATAATTGTCATGGTTGGATTAATGCCATGCCTTAATGGATAACATTTTCATTCCAAAATATAGGCAACTCATAAAATGATGCTCAAGAAAAGGATTAAAAATAAAGACATAGTATATATAGAAGAAATTTATTTCACTTACTAATTGTTTAATTATCATTCCCAAAATGTTCTTTTATATATCTTTTTGAAATGCTATTCAAAATTAAAAGTGCATCACATCTTACTGATGCTGGATGAGCTTGTTATTTCAAATGTCTGTAAAATGAATTAAGTTGACAGGAAGGGGCATTAGTGTACTTTGGAATATTTTTTCAGAGAGATCTTTTTTTTGTTCTTTATGGAGTAGACAGTGTCAAACATTTATTTACATTTTGAAATTCTCAAGGAAAATAAAGTAATAAGTAAGATCACTATAATTGACATTAGAAAGTATAGCAATGTGCCTTCTGTAGGTGAAATAAAAATAGCATTGAAAACTTAATTGGGAATATTGCACTGTGGAATTGAAGATGCATAACTCTTTCCATATGTTTAATAATCTCTTTCCATAGATTTAGTTATCATGTTTATAACAAAGACCTCAACATAGTGTCATGTCAAAGAGAATGAACTCTAACTAGATATAACACAAGTCGCCATTGTCATTTTATTCAGTTTTTAAACTAAATTCCTGCAAACAATTTAGGAAGAAATAAGAACAAACAACACATCAAACAATGATCCATGTTTTTCTTTCATTATAAGTAATAACAACCATTTCTAATATCCGTGTAAGGATCCCTGGTGACAGAGTGGTTAAGCATTTGGCTGCTAACCAAAAGGTTGGCAGTTCGAATCTACCAGCTGCTCTTTGGAATCCCTATGGGGCAATTCTACTCTGTCCTGTAGGGTTGCTATGAGTCTCAATTGACTCCACGGCAATGATTTTTTTGGTTTTATGTGTTTAGAGAACACTGTTAAAAAAATGTCTCGTAGGGTGCAGAGAGTGGGTGAATAACTCAAACATATACCTGAGTCAAATGGAACTGATGGAGAAATTGCTACCAAATTTTTTCTTAAAAATCATTGCTTTGGGAAGTTGTTTATATAAGGAGATGGTCATTTTTTGTGTTTTCCATCTCACCTTGTTTTTGATAGCTAATGAAGTAACTGAAGTTTGTGGAAAACTTCCTAAATGTGTTCACTATTAAAGTCATTTCTGAACAGCATTTCAGCATTACTCTTTGTTTTCGTGTCTGTTAAATTACAGTTTTCACTGAACGTTACCTAATGGTAACCCTCTACAGTCTTAAACTAGTAGAAATCTAAACTAATTAGAGCTTTTTTTTTTTTTTCTTGGTTCCTTGCGTTTTGATTTAATGAGATTTTACAAAACTATTCTTTCATATTTCTTCCACAGAGGTCCAAATACTTTACATACAAACCTTTTTAATCTTTAAGCTACAGAATACTAGTATGGAAAGTACTGTGCAAATTTTCTTATGGTCTCATATACACACAAATATATGAGTGGGTAAACACACACACACATACATGAATAGCTGACAAATATTTTTTGAGGTTGCAAAATATAAAATTTTAAAGCAGCATGTTAGTAGTTACTATGAATGGTTTGGAATGTTAAAACTTAATTGAGATAGTACATATTTTCATGGCACTGCTAAAACAAGAATTACATTAAGTCAATAATAAGAATTGATTGAAGTTTATTCAATATACGATTTGCAAATAGGGGTAACATTTTCAACTAGAGAGCCAAAAATCTTCCAAAGATGAGAGAATCTCAAAACGCTCTTATACCAAATCTATCAGCATTGTCATGGAAAAAGGGCTGGAACAACTGATAAAAAAAATTGTGCTTAGGAAGAATTTCATACAGCATTGCCTTGAAGAACAACTAAAGTACATACTGATATACCCTAAAACATAGCTCCTGGTCTGACCTTTGGAGCCTCTGTTTCTAGAAACTGACCAAATTCTTCAAAAGAGCACAATGCCCAAGGCAAAAGTCTTACTAGTTTATCCAGACCATTGTTTGACTCAAAGTGACTTTTTAGGAAACCAGTTTCTTCAAGGTTCAAAATAACATCTCAGGGTAAATGGCCTGGGTAGGTCATGGACCAGAAATCTGGATTCCAGGGGGAATTAAAGCAGTTTCCCAGCACTATTCATCTGCGTTTTCCGTGTTATATCTGCATAATACTCACCATACTTGCCAGATTTTTGCATATAATAGATTTAGAAGCAATATTTGTTGATCATACTAATAAACCCTGGGATGACAATTTATTGTAATTTTACTGTGTGCAAAGTACCCAATTCCCTTTTAAAAATCTGTAATGTAGGGATGCCAATGAACCCTAATCTTGAGAAAAAGTCAAAAACATAAGACAAATAAAGCAGATCATGGAATATGCCATAAAAGAGGCCTAAACAAGTATAATGAGATCATAGGAGAGAAAGAAATTCACTGTAGTTCATGAAATTTGAAAGGCTGCTAGTAAAATGGGGAAATTTTAATGAGGGCAAAAAGACAAGATATAGAATCCAGTGTTTGCATTTATTTAACAGTTAGGGAAAGAGTGGGTAACTTGTAACTTAAGATTTTACAAAGGATTATATGGTGAGAAAGTCGTTTTCGTATTTTATTGTCTGGACTATGTGTATTTTCTAATTTTTCATAATTATACATATATGAACTTCTCACACATGTTTTTATTCTACTACTTTTTTTGTAAAAATTGTTTGGCTTCTATCTCGCTCTACCTTCCGCATCAATCTGTTCGTATTCCATCCTAGGCAACCTGTTGCCTGTTGCTGTTGAATCGACTCTGACTCATAACGATCCTATAAGACAGGGTAGAACTGCCCCACAGAGTTTCCAAGGAGCACCTGGTGGATTCAAACTGCCAACCTTTTGGTTAGCAGCCGTAGCTCTTAACCACTAAGCCACTAGGGTTTCCTTCCCAGGCAACACATGTTAAAATTAAATAGGTATTTGCTCATACTTTTCCACAATCATAAGGTTATATACACACATACATATGTGCAAATACATACACATGTTATCAACATTAAATCATATACATATTCTCCTGCATTTTTTTCTAATTCAATACATAATTTATGTCTAATTATCCTTTTTGTAATCTGAATATTTCATGCTACTAATATACTACTATAAATTATTACAAAAGCAATGCTACAATAAACAACTTATACATATATTTATTTTACCTCATGAAATTTTATTTCTATAGTATAAAAAAATATAAATTATACCCCCAGTAATGATTTTTGCTTTCTGAGAATACTGAAATGCCTTATATTTTCACCAGGAATGTGTTGTGCTCCCCACATCTCTGCTTTTACTTTTTCTTTTTTGCAGGGGGGTACAATGATGTCTCATTGTTTCATTACTTTGAAGTTTCATGCCTACAGATCAGGGTTTGCTCTTCTCTCCACCATGCAGATGTTTGCTCGTTTTTTGTACTGGGCTGTTTTTTTTTGTTGTTGTTGTTGTTTAAACAATATCAAAGTGTTCAGCACCATTCAGTTCCTCTTGTCTTGTGGCAAATGAGACAGTTGTTCATGGAGGCAATTAGTCACACAGTCCATTTCCTGCTCATATTCCTGACTGTTATTCCTCTGTTGCTCCAGGCAAATAGAGACCAATTGTTGTAGCTTGGATGGCCACTTGAAAGCTTTTAACACCCCAGGCACTACGCAACCAACCCAGAGGTAGGACAGAAGCACTAAACATGCTATTAGGCCAATTAACTGGGATGTGCCATGAAACCATGACACTAAACCTCCAAACAAAGAACCAAATCCTATAAGGTATTTGGTTGTTCATAAGCAGCCTCAGCAGCTACTCATTTTTTTTTTTTTGTCATTGTTGTAAGTATATCTGTCACACAACTTTTGCCAATTCCACTTTTTACAGTTGTACAACTTATTGATAGCAATTATATTAATTGGTTGTGCAACCCTACCCTTAATCAAGATGATTTTTCTATCACTGTAACGGAAAGCAAATACTCCATAAATAATAACTGCTCCTTTCCCCCTCCTTCCCACCCCTAATAACCACTAATAAAATTTAATGTATTTGCCTCTTCTCATCTTTTTATGTAAGTGAGGTCACACAATATTTAGCCTATTATGATTGACTTATTTCACTCAGCATAATGTCTTCAAGGCCCATCCATATTGTTACAGGTATCAAGACTTTACGTCTCTTACTGGCTGAGTAGTATTCCACTGGATGTACAGGATACAAGATCAAATCAGTCGGGTTTCTATATACCAGCAACGAGAAATCTGAAAGGGAAATTACAGAAACAATTCTATTTACACAAGCATTTGTAATAAAATACCTAGGATTCAATTTAATCAGGGATGTGAAAGACTAAAACAATGAAAGAGATTAAAGAAGACTTCAATAAATGGAAAAATGCTTCATGTACATGGATTGGAAGATTTCATATTGTTAAGATATCAATACTACCTGTTATTGATTGAATTGTGTAATCCAAAAAATATGTGTTGTAAATCCTAACTCCTATACCTGTGGGTATAATCCCATTTGGGAATGGAATTTCTTTGTTGCGTTAATGAGGCAGTATTAGTGTAGGATGTGTCTTAAATAAATCTCTTTTGAAATATAAAGGAACAGATTAAGCAAGCAAGCAAGCAGAGATGGGGAAAGAGAGATGCCAGGCCACAAAAAATCACTAAGAGATTGAGTGTTGAAAGAGAAGAATAAAGTAGGAAGACTCAAGTTTACTGATTTTAAAGCATATTATACAGCTACCGTAATCAAGCAGCCTGGTTCTGGTATAACAATAGACACATTGACCAATGGAATAGAATTGAGGGTTCAGAAATAAACCCACACATTTTGGTCAACTGATTTTTGACAAGGGTGCTAAGTCCATTCAATGGTGGAAAGAAAAGTCTCTTCAATAAGTTGTTGGGAAAACTGGATTTCAACAAGCAGAAAAGTGAAACAGGATACATACCTCACACCATACACACACACACACAAATTCCAAATGGATTAAAGACCTAAATGTGAAAACTAAAACCATAAAATTCTTAGAAGAAAATTCAGGGACAATTCTATCGGGCCCAGCTTTTAATAATGGATTATCTAATATAATATTGAAAACACAAACAGCAAAAACAAAATAAATAAACGAGACCTCATAAAAATTAAAAACTTTTGTTCATCAAAATACTTTACTAAAAAAGCAAGAAGACAAGCTACTGATGGGGAGAATACCTTCAGAAACCATATATCTGATAAGAATCTAATAACCAAAATATATATAAACCTTTGACAATTTAGCAATAAAAAGCCAAATAACCCAATCATAAAATGGGCAAAGGACTTGAATAGACATTTCTCCAAAGAGGGCATTCAAATGAACACCAAACACATGAGAAGATGCTCAAGGTCATTAGCCATCAGAGAGATGCAAATCAAAACTTAATAATTACTACTAAGCAGCTAAAATGCTGAACCAAAAGAATTGAACAATTTAATAATACTGTTGATCTACAATGTCCTGTGGGATTGTGTCTATCACATATGGAGTAAATAATTTCCTTTTGCAAAGTGACTGGCTACACCTCAGAGAAAAGTCCAACTACATCACAACTATTGATTCTCTTAGCAACATTAGTTGAGGGACAGGCTAATTTTACTGGCCACATTAGGCTTAGGCTATCCACTGTTCCCAAGACTACACGACTGTTCTTAAGAGGATTCAAATATTCCTAAGTTTATAATAAGGTTCCTAAAGCTACTCTACTGTTCATAAACTACCCACCCATTTATAAGTCTATCACACTATTCATAAAGATATTCCAGTCTTCATAAGCCTATCCAAATGTTCCTAAGGCTTAAGGTATTACATAATATATTTTGGGAAATGATTCCAGGGAACAGAAATGGGGCAGAGGGAATAATAAAACACAGAAGGAAGAAAAGTCAATATAAACTTATGGTTTTAAGGTATTCTCCACTGTAGGCAACCAGGGCTCCATTCTCTTAAAACCATCTGTAAAGCAGTAGAATGAATAACAATTATTATCTACAGGGATTGAAACAGGAAGCAGCTTTCTTTTAGTTCAAGGGTTGCCCCATGGTGAATTAATTCACTTGGACCTCCAGGCTTGAGGGTTCCCCCAGGGTCAAGAAAACTATGAAGTTCAGAGCAAGATCCATGAAGTCCAACTGAGGAGACGTGGTTCAGGTTAAAGGTGCATGGGGTTGGTCACCATGGCAATGACTGGAGTCACAGGCAAACAGAGATAACGTGCAGTGTGTACAAAGGTGTCCCATACACTGCCATGACTTTTTAAGTTTTTGCACCACCTCTCTCTAAGGTCAGCTTGAAAAGATAGTCAATCCATGGCTACCACTACCCTGTCCTGTGGCTGTTGTTTTTGTTAGCTGCCATTCAGCCAGTCTATGATGACCTCATGTACAGCAGCACAAAGCACTGCCAGTCCTGTACCATCACCAGATAGGGTGCAGATTGTGATCCCTAGGGGGTTTTTTAGGCTGCATTAAATTCCTCTCTCAAAAGAGCAAGTTGGATTGCCAATGGCTTAGTCTCAGCACTTACTTTCCTCAAAGCAAAAAGTCATGGATAGTGTGAAACCTCTGGACCAAACTTAGGCTTAGAATTACAAAATAGGAAAGGAGGTTTCTGACCCTAGAATTCATGTCCTCTCCAATCAAGAGGTCATTTGAAACAAGTGGTATCCATAAGACATAGTAAACTTGAAAAGGTAATCTATTCCTTGTGTCACATTTTCTGTTTCCCCTATGAGAGGGAAGGATGGAAAAATTACAAGTCTTGGCACTCCACTTCCCATCTAGGTTGCTAATATCCAATTTCCTTCAGCAAGTTCCAACCACTGTCATTTGGCAGTTGTCAGTCATGGAACAAAATGAAAAACTTGGATGCACTCCAGTGTTTCAGAAGGGCAGGAACAATGAACTGTTCTAAGTACAAAATGATTGGGAGGATGGCGCAGGACCAGGTAGTGTTTTCTTCTGTTGTATCATAGGGTCACTATGAGTAGGAACCAGCTCAAGGGCACCTAAGAACAAGCACAAAACGGGAAAGTCTATCCAGAAAAACTGATTTTTATAAAATCTTTTCATGGCTTAGAGCAGAAACTACAAAGCAGCACTCTTAACATTCTACTAATGCAGTAGAAAATGCCCAAGCTATTTGGAGCTACAGAAAGCATTTCCATTAAAGAAAACTATAGGAATTCTACTAGAAATTAAAAAAAAAAAAAGAAATTAAAAGAGTCATGGAAATCTTTTACTGCTTATGATAGTGGCTTTTGCTCATTGGATTTGATTTTCTATGTCCTCTAATAGCCTTAAAGCTGTCTAATAGTTCCTGAAAAATCATTTACATGAAAAGAATAGTAGAATTAATTACAATAGCCTAAATACATGTTTCGAATTGAAATCCTGGAAATCTCACATTTTCATTTTCATCAGCATTATCTTCAAGATACTGCAAAAATCAATAGTTCTCAAAATACATAGAATTATAATACTGCTGTTAGATGTTTCTCAGAAAGGAGATTTTTAAAGTGTGCTCAATGAGGTAGAGATTTAACGTGCAATAGTTTTATATTAGATGCCGCTCTAGTAGAGTCTCTTAAAGTAATACACCATGCTTTGCTTCTAAGAGATCAATAAGCACTACTCCTGTTTTACCATTTTCACATGCCTTTATGGGCAATAACAATTATGCGTTTCTTCGCATGATTATATTTAAATGTAAGTAACTTACTGTTTGAGGACTTGGGTATATTATTAAGCTGAAACAAATACGCTCATTGGACTTAATGAAATCTACACTCACACGTGCATGGGAAATCATTACGAACAAGGTGAACACAAAGCAAAGCACAATTATTAGCTTTATTTCCTAAAATAAAATTAGTCCGTCTAAAAGTAATAAACATGGTAACCCTGACATAACTTCTTCGCCAAACAACTCCTCCTTTGTACATCAGTAAAGGTGGCTTTTTTTTTAATTTCTTTTTGTCCTGCTTTCCTGTTACATTACTATTTGAAACCTCATATTTGTTCTAATCTTGACTCCATGAAATGACTCCTGCATTGCAATGCATGAATTTATCAATTTTCCATCCACAATTCCTTTAAGTGTTTAGACGAAGATGTGGAAAAAAGGAAGAAGTGGATGTGGAAAGAGTACACATCAGGGCAAGTTTACTTGATCCTTGGTTAAAGTCATTCTTAAGTGTCTGTGAACAAATGCATGCAATGGACCATGCCGTTTTCTGAATGAAAACTACTAAATGAAATGCTCCCTCTCACGGCAGGTGCTTGATAGGCTTAGGCATCAAACTCCTCCAGTGCAAAGTTAAATTTTTGTGGATATATCATTTGCATTGTCTTCTAGGACTCAGGCTTAGCAGATTTCTAGTTCAAGATGGCAGGTCATGCATACACATCTCTTCCTTGCATAAATCATATTGAAAAGATAGACTATTTCATATATGCACACAGCATGGGTATTATGGACCCTACGTACATGCACATGTTGTGTGTGTGTCTGAAATATTCTATCCTTCCAATATATGCAAAAACACATATATCAATGTGTATATACAATATATGGGGCCTGGGGGGGCGCAGCAGTTAAGCGTGTAGCTGCGAAACAAAAGATCAGCAGTTCGAGTCCACTAGCCACTCCTTGGAAGTCCTATGGGGCAATTCTACTCTGTCCTATGGGGTCTCTATGAGTTAGAATCAACTCAACAGCAACGGGCTTGGTTTTTTGGTTTTGACACAACATGTGCATACACACACACCTACACATGCATGCATGCATGCATGTTGCCATACAAATCTATACTACAATATATTTTCTGCTATATGCTATAGCAGGAAACTATGCAAAAATAAGAGATATTTTAGCAGAATGGAAATTCTCAGGAATTCCTAAAACATAGAAAGCAAATGCTTTCAGATTTGCCAAAAGCACAAAATCCATGATTCGAAAAAAAAAAAAACAGTGGTAGAAAAATTTCTTCCCAACAGAGGCCTGGAGTAGAGTCAATCTCATAGCCAGAAATTATGAAATGTAGGCATGAACCTTGGGGAAATCATCAGAGCAGTTATTGGGCTCCTCCCCTCCTGTACTTGGCAGCTATGACTTATGTACTCAGTACAAACCCCAAAGAAAAGTGTCTTAAAAAATGGGAAGAATCAACGTAAAACACAGAGAAGAGTAACAGAGATGGAGGAAACTCAATAGCTCTCAATATATGTGAATGAATTGGGGCAGAGAATGGAGAAATAAGGTGAGGATAAAGGCAGCTCTACAGATAAGTGAAATTTAGTAGAAAGTTCTATCTTCCAAGAAATGTGCTCCTTGATTTGGCGACTTTGGGAATTCCTAGCTGGCCATTTTCCTCCCCCTAAGGAAAAAAAAAAAATATATGGGCCACTATAGTAAATGAAGCCCACATTTAACCCTACGTTCTGAGAAAGGCTTATGAGGGGAAACTTAACTATACAACTGCAAAGACAACCCATTTGAGTATAGCTAAAATAATCAACCTAATTCTCAGTCATGTGGTAAAGAGTGAAATGCAAAGGAAATAAGAATAGTTAAGCATATAGAAAAGAATGTGAAAAACTCAACTACATATGCTCAGAAGTGTTAAAGATTATTGTGCAAAAAGATGTAGCTTTAGAAAGGAAAGAATCATTGAATATGAATGTTCTTGGAAGTTAAAAATTAATTGTCAAAATCTTTCTTACAGAGAAATTCCAAATAATGCTTGTAGATACTTCCCTCTTCAGGAAATAGAGCTTGATTCCTGCACCCTCTTCTTTAACTTTCCAAAGACTTATTGACTTACTTCCAAAGATTAGATACCAAAAAAAACAAAACCAAACCCACTGCCTTCGAGCCGATTCTGACTCATAGCCACCTTATAGGACAGAATAGAACTGCCCCATAGAGTTTCCAAGGAGCACCTTGCAGATTTGAACTGCCAACCTCTTGGTTAACAGCCGTAGCACTTAACCACTACACCACCAGGGCTTCCAAAGACAAGATTGGGAAAAAGAAAAATAGTAACTTTACAGAGGAGAAATTTGGGGTACACTACCTTAGCCATCACCTGTGATGTTATAGGGCTATTATATAGCCCTGATAGATAAGGCAAGAAGGGTACTTCACCTATATGGTGCTCTTTCCAAAAACTCGTAACTCAAGTAAAATTATTTAAAAAAAAAAAAAAAAAGACAAATCCAAGTTATGTGACATTCTGCAGGATTCCTGGCCAGTATACTTCAATATTGTCAAAAAAAAAAAAATAATAATAATGACTAAAAAACTGCCATAACCAGAGGTAAGTGGGGAGACATAACAGCAAAAACATAATGTAGTATCTAAAATTGGATTCTGAAACAGAAAAAGGATATGAGTGTGAAGTCCAAGTAAAGTCTAGAGTTTTCTTAATAGTAATTTACTCATATCGATTTATTAGTTTTGAAAAATGCACATGGTAATATAAGATTAACAACAGGGGAAACTTGGTGGGAGGTATACAGGAAGTCTATTTACTATCTTTGCAACTTTTCTGTGAATCCAAAGTTATTCAAAATAAAAAGAATACTATTTTTGATAGCCAAACAAAATCAGTGAATGGTCTGAATCATAGAAAAGATACAGAGAAGCTGTGACGTGGGGTATAGATCCAGAACATTCATTGTGCAGTTCCTAGGAGATACAAAAAGAGAGAAAAGAATCAATGGATATGAAAAAAAGGCCATATGCTAAAGAAAGGCACCAATTTTGAAAATAAAAGTGACAGCAGAAAAAAGGGGATAAGATATAGACATACAGACATGGATGACTGACCTTTGTAAACTTAAGCAAAGGGTAGAAATCTTCCAGAGTGGAAAAAACTGCAGCAACACTGATGACATAAAGAATGGAAGTCACACATGACACATAGTTATGACCTAGTATGAGGGCTGTACGGCAATGCTTCAATTATTTTGAATTTCATACCCAGCCAAACTCTTAATTAAATGTGATGGTAAAATAATTTGTAGACATTTAAGGGTACACCAAAACCACAAAACCTGTGTGAAAGAATTACTCAGGTGTTCACCAGCAAAACAGAAAATGGAATAAAAAAAAAATTATCTGTTATCCAAGAAATGATTGTTTCTGAAAGATTTCCAAGAAAAATAAAGAGAAGTAGAAAATAAATTGAGAGAGAATCCACTAAACACTGACAGTTGTAAAATTCTCATTTGGACAGCAAGAGCTTGGAGTCTAAGTGCAGTAATTGCTTGTATAAGACATAATATCTTCTTAATTATATAATGAAAAGTTTGGTTTATTCTTTTTTTTTTTTTTAGAATCAGCTGATACTGTACTAAAGACTTTACTGCATTTAGAGAACAGAATAGAATGTTTAGGTATCTTAAAATTACAAAAGTAAGAAGTTGGCAGAGAATTTGAAGACCGAAGCTTTGTTATCAGATCAGGTAGGTTAGCATCGTGGCTTCATCTTTAGTCTATGTGACCTAGATCAAGTTATTTAACCTTCCTCAGCCTCTATTTGTCTATTTACATACTGGAGGGAGATAACTGAACTTCCAGCATAGAATTCTTGGGCATATTTAATGAGGACATCCAGTGCTTAGCACCCTAGAATGCATCAGTAAAGTCTAGCTGTTATTTTTAACTATGCAAATAAATAGGTGGAAGAGGGGGAAGGGAAGGAAAGTGGCGCTATGCTACTTTCCTTACCTTTCATACCAGGGGAACAAAAGATATTAACAAAATTCATGAAACATGAAGTAGATATTATAATTTCAATGTTCATAAGGAGATGCAATTAAATATAATAAATAAAAATCAAGACTTGGAGGTGAAGCAGTGATGGGAACTAGTATAAATGTACTTAATTCTTCATCAAAGTTATTAAGGAAACCATCCAAAGGCCTAAAAACATCAACTTCTAAAATAATTATCTCTGGGAAGAAAGAGTCAAAAGGAAGATCCGTTTCCCCCTTTTTATTATTGGATTTATTTCTTTTATATTAATGCCAACTTCTAAAAACATAGTCTAAACTATGTCTAAAAATACTGTCTAAATAAACTAAACTGAGAAAGAAAAATATCATGACTCCAAGTATACAGACATGTGAAAGGAAAATACTGTGTTATTGGTATGTCTTGATTTTTTTTCCTACTTTCACTTTTTCCATTAACATAGAAGTTAAGGAGCCTGGGTAATACGTCTCAATACAAATGGTTTTTTATTAATGGAATAAAATAATTTGCAAACATATTACAACTAGCCTTTTCCCAGCTTGGCTGCATAACCTCTTTTCAGGCTTTCTCCTGAAACTTCTTTCTTGCTTCTCCCTAAAATAGAGACTGAATCATTAATCCAGTTACTAATGTGACTGATATTTAACATCACAGAGTTTAACTTTACAATGAACTTAGAGTCTAGAAGAAACATGGGTGTGCAAAAATCACAAATTAAATAGGTACCTGTATAATCAAGTATTATGTGGATGGGTGGGTGGCTGTCAGTGACTGAGGTCTGGAAGAAGGCAGGAAGACCTCTATAGAGATCACACTTGAGTTTAACTTAAAAGATAAAAAAATACTTATCAGTGCATTTTAGTGTCAGTAGTTCAGGCTTTGTGAAATTAACCAACTTCCCCACACCATTCAACCAGTAAGTGACAAAACTAGGACTTGAATCCAGTTCATCAATCTTAACCACATTGCCTCCCTAACTGTTGACATCTGCAGGATATTATATATTTAGAAAGAGAGCCAGAGAGATCATAATAATTAGAATTGGGCACAACTACATTTTTTTTTCAATACTATTCAATAGGTAATAATGACAATGAACTGCGAAGAAACTGGCAAACACTGGACGTCTCATTTACAAAATTGGGATGAGATAATGAGGGGCACTATGACCTCATCACATGCTTTCGCCAACAACTCCACTTAAATCTATTGATCCAACCAGGCAACAACGGTGTTTGCAAAGCTGAATCAGTTCCAGTACTTAAATTCACTGCTCATTTTCATAATGATCACACATAAGTCACCTGCTCTGCTTTTGAAAATATGTTACAGGGATATGGTTTCAATGTTACTCTGTTCTATGTCTCGAGGCAAAAAGAACAAAGCCCTGCATTATCCCATGCCTGCTAAACAGAAGTCTAAATGCCCAGACGTATCTTCAGGCTCAGCACGATGCTCCGTAATCACTTCACTCATTACTGCTTTAGGAGAGAATGCAAGGTAAAATCAACTGCAAAAGGCAGATTCTGTTTTGAGTAATTGGTGTTGTGTAAATATGTGTGGCCATGGAAAACCCCTGAGCTATGACACCTCAGTATCACATGCTTACACTTGAATCAGATAGGAGTCATGTGTAATATTAAAATACTTAAATGTTGATGTTACTTATTTTATGATATTAAAAAACAAAAATAACATATTTTCTCAAATTTAATGTTTCCAAAATCAATTTTACATATGATTTAAAGACTTAGAGATCCTTAATAATGGGAGCAAATCACTCATGTAATTATTAATTAATTAATATATGTGTATGTATCTCGATACACAAACACATACATGTTTATTGTATGACAGGCATTATATTACACACATCATAAAACCCAGTGCCGTCAAGTCGATTCCGACTCATAGCAACCCTATAGAACAGAGTAGAACTGCCCCATAGAGTTTCCAAGGAGCGCCTGGTGGATTCAAACTGCCAACCCCTTGGTTAGCGGCCATAGCACTTAACCACTACGCCACCAGGGTTTCCTACACACATCAAAGAGTGAAGAAATATGCACTGCCCTGAAGTAGCTCTCCACTCAGCGAGGGGAAGAAAGAAGCAAATAGATAAGTTCAATATGTCAGATAGGACTTGACCCTATGGGACCCTAGGTTTGGTTTCAGTAAGGGGACCTCAGGGAGAGAAGAACAGCTTTAATGATACCCATCACCGGCCAGTGCAACTCATTATCTATGCCCATCTTCTCCCAGCAGGTCTCAGGGTCTCACACACTCTTTGACAAATGGGATTTCTGTTTGTTTGAATCTTTTCTTTGGCATTGGCTCTTGATTAACTCTGTCTCTGGCCTTGTGGTGTCACTGCATTGTCTTCTTGTCCACAGCGTGTCTCCATGTTCCATGTTCTTCAGCCAATTAAGAATGATCACACTGTAATTGACATCTGGCTAGGACTTAGTGTGAATGGAGAAGACAGATCCAATTCAGGAAATTATGAGGGAAAAGATTCAGCAGGATATGGTCCATACTGGATAGGTGTGTGTTTGAATGTGTGTTAAGGAAGAGGTAGAAAATTACACTGAGAGAGGGGAAGGAGTTCCAGAATAGGCCCAAACTTTTAATTTGGGAAATTTTCTTGTTAACAATGGTACTAAAAAGAACGGAGAGGTAGGCAATGTTGAAAAAAAAGTGTATTTTATATATAGTAAATATATGGATACCTGTGAGCGTAGATTCTTAGTTACTGGAAAGTAATAAGTACAGAAAATATAAATATTTACTTTATTGATTTTAAAATGAAGTTCGTTATTCTCAGAACTCTCTGAAATTTACCTGCGTGAGGCAACCCTCCCTTGCCTGCTTATAAAATAGGCCCAAAGTATATTTCTACTACAAGACGTTCTCCTTTATTGAGGTTCAATCATTCATTCAACAAAAACACCTCCTATGTGCTAGGAACTGCAAACAAAAAATAAGCAAATAAATATAAGTACATCAAGTGTCACTATACGCAATGAAAGCAAGATAAACAAAGGGTTTAGTGGTGTTGCATTTTAGTCACATTGGTCAGAGACATCCTCTCTGATAGGATACAGGTCAAATGAAATTAAGGAGAAAGCTGCCAGATTCTATAGAAGAGGAAGGGCAAAGCCTCTAAGGTGGAAGCTTAGTTGACATAATTAAGAAGACCAAGAAAGCTGGAATGGAATGATCAAAGAAAAGTGTAGGGAGAAAGACGTTTCCATAAAGACTTGAAATAGTTGAGGCAGTCCTATGTGAGGAAAAGCATTTCAGACAAAGGATACAGAAAGTGCCTTCTTAGAGACTTCTTTGAGGAAGTGAAGTGTAGGTGAACACAGGGAATGTATGGGAATGACTGGACTAGAGGTGGAAGAGACAGGATTGGTCAGTGTTTGAGAGCTCAGCTCTACAGGCAGTTCAGGGAGTGAGCTTGGCTACTGAGTGGCTGTGTGATCTTTGAAACAATTTATGTGTTAGTAAAGTGAGTAATAGCAATGTATAATTCAGAAGGTTGTTGTGAGGATTAAGTTAAATGCATTCTTATTGTTAATAATATTCCTATTGGAGCTTGGGACAATAAAGTCAAACAGATCTTGAAAGTCCAGTGAATGAGGCAGGATTGAGGAGTGAAGGGTGTGTCTGGAATATTTAAGTGTGTAATCTGTAAAAAGTAATAAAGATTTTAGGGGTGGTGGTAGGTGAAGGGAGATATGGGGTCAAGGCAGGTGTTGTTTGTGTTTGTTGTTGGAGATGAGAAATATGAAGGCATATTAGTATCCTGCTGGGAAAGATCTAAACAACAGGAAAAAACTGATGTTACAGGAAAACTCAGAGACAACTGCAGGACTGAATATCTGAGTAGTTGTGTGAAACAAACAATGTATAATTGAAGGATTGAGTGGTGAGAGTACGTGGGAGATTTGGGCTGGTTCTCTTTGGTTGTCTGTGCTCTTCTTCTAGAAAACCAACTGAAATCTAATTTAGACTTTCTGTGGGCTGTAGTTTAAAGCATGCCTACTTTTTGATTTCCCAGCATCATGAAAACATAGTGAGTCACAGAATAAATAATTGTCATCTCTGCCCTACTCACAGCGCATCTGAGAACAGTTTCCTACCCAAGGTCACCATTCCTTCCCTAGTTCCATTTACTCTTCATTGAATACTGGCTATATCAACCTCCTTCTATCATTATAAGTAAGTCTTGAGACCCATAGCCGTGTCGAGGCTTGAATTAAAGTGAACAGTAGTTTGAGAATCTCTCAAGTGCCTAGCACCCTGTTAGGGCAGTGTTTCTCAAAGTGTGATCTTCAGACAAGCAGCAGTATCTATCACAGGGTCATTTTTTAGAAATACACATTCTCAGGCCCAAATCTAGAATGACTAGATCAGAAACTCTGGAGATAGGGACCAGCTATTTGCTTTAACAAGCCCTTCAAGAGAATCTACTGCATACTCAAGTTTGAGAACTACTATTATGGAATGAAGAAACCCTGGTGGCACAGTGGTTAAGTGCTACGGCTGCTAACCAAGAGGTCAGCAGTTTGAATCCACCAGGCGCTCCTTGGAAACTCTATCAGGCAGTTCTACTCTGTCCTATAGGGTTGCTATGAGTCAGAATCAACTCAACGGCAGTGAGTTTTTGGGTTATGAAATGACGGCTTAGTGGTTAAGAGCTACAGCTACTGACCAAAATATCAGCAGATTGAATCCACCAGGTGCTCCTCGGAAATGTTATGAGGCCGTTCTATGCTGTCCTATAGGATTGCTATTAGTCAAAATCAACTCAATGGCAGTGGGTTTGGTTTTTGGCTTATTACGAAATGAAGGGAAGAGAGAAACTTATACATAAGGTGGATGAATAAAAGCAGTCTCTTTTCACCCTATTGCCACCCTCATCCCCACCAAATACCAGTTTAGGAAAAATACCCATCACATATAGGCTCATCATTTGGAAACCAAGAAAATAAGAAAAGGTTTTAAAAGTGTTAATCTTTTGTTCTTTTACTTCCAAAGAGAACACAGTAACCTTTGCATTTACCAGGCTTACAACCCAGGCTGGCTACTTTCGGTGGTGAACTGAAGGCACTTACATACCGGGATTAACTTGAAGCTTCAGGTACTGTTCATATTTTTGTTTAACAACGCACTTTGCTTACCGTTTGCTTTTTTTAAAGATGCATATCTTTCTGTGGCCAGATATATGCTATTTCCCTGCTTTCTGTGGGTATGCACAAATTATGCAGTCAATAAGCATCTTATAAATAACTACTTATTCAGGCTGCATTGATGTTTGTGCCAACTAGAAAAGAATGTTGGCTCTGGTACTCTGTTACCTTTGCATCTTATGAATAGAGATTTAGTAACAGAAAACAGTGGTTTTAGGGGCTCTCTGAAGTTTTTGCAAGAAGGAGTTATGAAGAGGAGGGAATCCAGAACCAGGAACAACAATTACTGATTCAGGTATTCTTAGGTCTTTCTGGGAGATAGGTGGCAAGGCCTGCAAATGCATCGATCATATAAGCCATCTCACTCATTTATTCTTGTCAATGCATTTCTTTTTTTTCTCATTCTTCCATCTCTCAGAAGTACTTACTTCACCACTTTTCTGTTCTCTATTTCCTTCTCTTCCAATTTCTCTTTCTACACCCCTTACTCTTTTGTAACTATTTCCTCTCATCAATATAGAAAGCACAATAAATATCTCTGCATCATCCTTGCACCATTGTCTTCTTTGCATTAACAAAAGTACTTTATTTTGTAGACATTCACATCTTTGGCCTCTTTTAACATCTTGTAGGCAAAGACTGTAACCGTTCAGGTTAGCTTGTGTGAGTGATTCAGAATGTTCCTAAGGACCCTTACACACTCAATCTTCTTTCACGTTAGTGATTTCGCCAAGTGAGGCTTATAAAAGACTGATAAAGAACAGGCAACAAAACATCTATTTTATGAAGACATAGAAAAAAAAAAAAAACCTGCTTTCACAGCTAGTTCTTCAGCAAAATATTTTAAAAATCTACATCTCTAAATTTAAACATGCTGAGAATTTTAGAGCTCATAAAGGTTGTCTTATACGTGCTCACCTGAGGTAGATAAAAGGCAAGTAAGCAAAAAATAAAGCAAAAGAACAGGTAGTATGAAAGACAACATTTGTTACCACACATTTTGAAGTACCGTGATAACAGATAAATACATATTAAAAAAATATGTATACTTTTAAGTCCTGTAAATCACTTAATGTGAACTGAACATAATTATGTTTTGTCTCAGTTGCTTATTAGTTTAGCTTCATTGATTTTTCCATAATTTTAAAGACTGACTTATAATCCTTAATTTTTCATGAAATGGTATTTTAGGTCAAATAGTTTAACAAAAGCATAATTTTTCTATCTAAACTTTGACTAGTTTTAAGAAATAAAATACTTCTATTTGTTTAATATAGAAGTGACGTTAATTTATCATTGAATTTATATCTAGTCAATTCAAAGACAAGTGGCTACGTAGCCGTAACTGGATAAAATAAATTTCATAAACAGGTACCCACTGGCTGCTTTCACTTTACTTTTCTAAAATAGAAGAGCCCTAAAGCTAAAAGGTCATCTTAGTCTCCTATCAGTAAAATTATGCAGACGGTAATGTCAGAAAATTATTTTAATTCATGGTTTCCTGACAAGTGCTTTCAGGTCTTCACTTAGCCCGGCAGTCAGTGCAGCAGGTGGTCTCATTGTTAATTCCCCTTGTTAGCACCTCGCCTGCAGGTCAATCAAGGACGTGTGCCTCCCAGCAGGCCTGTTCTGGCGTTATTTTACTTACTGGGGATATCACAGAGAGTGTCATGACTTAAAGGGCTGTGGCCAATCCTGTGTCAATAAGCAATATACTTAGTTTGTGGCTCTGTCAAAAGCATGTTCTATGCTAGTCTTGCTTTGTTGTTTGCGACTGTAATACTTCTAATTATTACTTTTTTTTTATCCATAGGATAATGACAACTTGGTACTACTAGTATATTATCATAATTTTTTCTTTTTTTTGTTATCAGGGGCTTCTACAGAAAATAGCCCCTATGGCAATTAGTGTTAAATTGCTGAATGATCTCTCACAGCTGGTGATAGAAACTGCAATGGCCAATTGAAACTGCACATTGGCGTCCCTCCTCAAGCAGCGCCCAGGGCTGGACCCCCACCTGCCATAGTTTAGGTATGCTTGTTTGTCATACAACTGCATGCAAAAATTGTGTGTGTGTGTGTGTGTGTTAGACGGAGAGAGTGTGTTGGCGGCAGATGCAATATTGAATACTTGAAACAATTCATGAAGAATTCAATGCTCTGGTAGTAAATTGGGTCACTCAGGGGAGCAATAGGGAAGAGGTATTTAAGATTAAACACTAGTACTTAACACAACTGTTTTACTGACCTAACAGATCATTATTTAGTGTTTCACGTAGTATTTTCACAGCTATACCTCTCAGTCAGTTCTACCGACTCACTTATCAATTAGTAAATCTTGAAACCACAACCAACTACGGGAAATGAGCAAATGGTCAAATCCATTTTGTTCTATTCTTTTCAAGCTATTCTACGGTATATATTTTCTAAGATATTTTGATTATATAAGAGAATAAATTAGGCGGGGCCAAGATGGCGGACTAGGTGGACACTACCGCGGATCCCTCTTGCAACAAAGACACAGAAAAACAAGTGAATCGATCACATATACAACAATCTACGAACTCTGAACAACAAACACAGACTTAGAGACGGAGAATGAACAAATACGGGCAGACAGCGATCGTTTTCAGAACTAAGAGCCAGCGTACCAGGCAGGTGACCTTCGGAGCCCGGGCTGGGGCAGAGCCCAGGGGGGCAGACGGCACAGACAAGGGGCCCAGCCCTTCCCCCCAGAACCCATCCCGGGAGGAAGTCTAGCTGGGTGGCGTGGGTGGCATAGCGGCGCAGCCGGTGGGAGAAACACCCGGGAGGCAGTGACTGATCTTGGAGCAGGGAGAGCAGCGTCCCAACGGGGAGGCGTCCCGCTGGGAGTTTGGCAGGAAGCAGGCAAGGCGCCAGCGTGGGGATCACCTATATTTCCCTAAAGCGACCCGGGGGGGGCGCCCAGCTGTTCATGAGGGCCACGTACACCCAGTTCGCGCGAGCGGTGCAGTGCACCAGAGGGAGAAACCCCTGGGAGGAAGTGACTGGTCTTGGAGCGGGGAGAGCAGCGTCCCAGCCGGGGAGCCGTCCCGCTGGGAATTTGGCGAGAGCGGGCCGGGGTGTGAGCGCAATCCCCTGAATAGACCCCGGGGGCGGGCCCAGCTGTTCGTGAGGGCCACGCCCACTCAGTTCACGCGAGCGGTGCGGCGCACCGGAGGGAGAAATCCCCAGGAGGAAGTGACTGATCTTGGAGCGGGGAGAGTAGCGTCCCAACAGCGGAGCCGTCCTGCCGGGATTCTGGCTGGCGGGGGCGGAGCGTGAACGCAGGGATCAGCTCTATATTCTGTGGTGCTACACGCCTAGCTCTCTGATCCCTCCCCCACCCTCCCCAGGCGGCTCCATTAACATCTGAATACCCTGAGCCAGAAGGAGAATTCAGATAGGGATCTGACTACATTTTTTTTTTAGCTGATTACCTGGAAAATCTAGTTTCCCAGTGATGGCTCAGAGACAGCAGTCCATATCAAACCACGTAAAGAAACAGACCATGACAGCTTCTCCAACCCCCCAAACAAAAGAATCAAAATCTTTCCCAAATGAAGATACAATCCTGGGATTATCAGATACAGAATATAAAAAACTAATTTACAGAATGCTTAAAGATATCACAAATGAAATTAGGATAACTGCAGAAAAAGCCAAGGAACACACTGATAAAACAGTTGAAGAACTCAGAAAGGTTATTCAAGAACATAGTGGAAAAATTAATAAGTTGCAAGAATCCATAGAGAGACAGCATGTAGAAATCCAAAAGATTAACAATAAAATTACAGAATTAGACAATGCAATAGAAAGTCAGAGGAGCAGACTCGAGCAATTAGAATGTAGACTGGGACTTCTGGAGGACCAGGGAATCAACTCCAACATAGCTGAAAAAAAAATCAGATAAAAGAATTTAAAAAAATGAAGAAACCCTAAGAATCATGTGGGACTCTATCAAGAAGGATAACTTGCGGGTGATTGGAGTCCCAGAACAGGGAGGGGGGACAGAAAACACAGAGAAAATAGTTGAAGAACTCCTGACAGAAAACTTCCCTGACATCATGAAAGATGAAAGGATATCTATCCAAGATGCTCATCAAACCCCATTTAAGATTGATCCAAAAAGAAAAACACCAAGACATATTATCATCAAACTCGCCAAAACCAAAGATAAACAGAAAATTTTAAAAGCAGCCAGGGAGAAAAGAAAGGTTTCCCTCAAGGGAGAATCAATAAGAATAAGTTCAGACTACTCAGCAGAAACCATGCAGGCAAGAAGGGAATGGGACGATGTATACAGAGCACTGAAGGAGAAAAACTGCCAACCAAGGCTCATATATCCAGCAAAACTCTCTCTGAAATATGAAGGAGAAATTAAGATATTTACAGATAAACACAAGTTTAGAGAATTTGCAAAAACTAAACCAAGACTGGAAGAAATGCTTAAGGAGATGGTTTGGCCTGATGACCAATAATTTCAGATACCAGCACAATACAAGGTCACAAAACAGAACGTCCTGATATCAACACAACTCAAATAGGGAAAGCACAAAAACAAACAAAGTAAGATTAATTCTAAAAAAAAAATAAATAAACAAAATAATACACATAACAGGAAATCATGGAAATCAATAGATAAACGATCACAATAATCAAAAAAAAAAAGAGGGACTAAATATAGGAGGCATTGAACTGCCAGATGGAGAGTGATACAAGGCGATATAGAACAATACAAGTTAGGTTTTTACTTAGAAAAATAGGGGTAAATAATAAGGTAACCACAAAAAGGAATATCAATTCCATAACTCAAGAAAAACGTAACGACCCAACAAACATAAAGTTAAACATTATGAAAATGAGAATCTCACAAGCTACTAAGAAAAACGTCTCTGCACAAAAAAGCATGTGGAAAAATGAAATGGCCAACAACACACATAAAAAGGCATCAAAATGACAGCACTAAAAACTTATTTATCTATAATTACGCTGAATGTAAATGGACTAAATGCACCAATAAAGAGACAGAGAGTCACAGACTGGATAAAGAAACACGATCCATCTATATGCTGCCTACAAGAGACACACCTTAGACTTAGAGACACAAACAAACTAAAACCCAAAGGATGAAAAAATATATATCAGGCAAACAATAAGCAAAAAAGGAGTAGTGATATTAATTTCTGACAAAATAAACTTTAGACTTAAATCCACCACAAAGGATAAAGAAGGACACTATATAATGATAAAAGGGACAATTGATCAGGAAGACATAACCATATTAAATATTTACGCACTCAATGACAGGGCTGCAAGATACATAAATCAAATTTTAACAGAATTGAAAAGCGAGATAGACACCTCCACATTTATAGTAGGGGACTTCAACACACCACTTTCGGAGAAGGACAGGACATCCAGTAAGAAGCTCAATAGAGACACGGAAGACCTAATTACAACAATCAACCAACTTGACCTCATAGACTTATACAGAACTCTCCACCCAACTGCTGCAAAGTATACTTTTTTTTCTAGTGTACTTGGAACATTCTCTAGAATAGACCACATATTAGGTCACAAAACAAATCTTGGTAGAATCCAAAACACTGAAATATTACAAAGCATCTTCTCAGACCACAAGGCAATGAAGCTAGAAATCAATAACAGAAAAACTAGGGAAAAGAAATCAAATACTTGGAAAATGAACAATACCCTCCTGAAAAAAGACTGGGTTATAGAAGACATCAAGGAGGGAATAAGGAAATTCTTAGAAAGCAACGAGAATGAAAATACTTCCTATCAAAACCTCTGGGACACAGCAAAAGCAGTGCTCAGAGGCCAATTTATGTCGATAAATGCACACATACAAAAAGAAGAAAGAGACAAAATCAGAGAACTGTCCCGACAACTTGAACAAATAGAAAGTGAGCAACAAAAGAATCCATCAGGCACCAGAAGAAAACAAATAATAAAAATTAGAGCTGAACTAAATGAATTAGAGAACAGAAAAACAATTGAAAAAATTAACAAAGCCAAAAGCTGGTTCTTTGAAAAAATTAACAAAATTGATAAACCATTGGCTAGACTGACTAAAGAAAAACAGGAAAGGAAACAAATAACCCTCATAAGAAACGAGAAGGACCACATCACAACAGAGCCAAATGAAATTAAAAGAATCATTTAAGATTACTACGTAAAATTGTACTCTAACAAATTTGAAAACCTAGAAGAAATGGATAAATTCTTGGAAAAACACTACCTACCTAAACTAACACATTCAGAAGTAGAACAACTAAATAGACCCATAACAAAAAAAGAGATTGAAACGGTAATCAAAAAACTTCCAACAAAAAAAAGTCCTGGCCCAGACGGCTTCACTGCAGAGTTCTACCAAACCTTCAGAGAAGACTTAACACCACTACTACTGAAGGTATTTCAAAGCATAGAACAAGACGGAATACTACCCAACTCATTCTATGAAGCTACCATCTCCCTGATACCAAAACCAGGTAAAGACATTACAAAAAAAGAAAATTTTAGACCTATATCCCTCATGAACATAGATGCAAAAATCCTCAACAAAATTCTAGCCAATAGAATCCAACAACACATCAAAAAAATAATTCACCCTGATCAAGTGGGATTTATACCAGGTATGCAAGGCTGGTTTAATATCAGAAAAACCATTAATGTAATCCATCACATAAATAAAACAAAAGATAAAAACCACATGATCTTATCAATTGATGCAGAAAAGGCATTTGACAAAGTTCAACACCCATTTGTGATAAAAACTCTTACCAAAATAGAAATTGAAGGAAAATTCCTCAACATAATAAAGGGCGTCTATGCAAAGCCAACAGCCAATATCACTCTAAATGGAGAGAACCTGAAAGCATTTTCCCTGAGAACGGGAACCATACAAGGATGTCCTTTATCACCACTCTTATTCAAGATCATACTTGAAGTCCTAGCCAGGGCAATTAGCTAGACAAAGAAATAAAGGATATCCAGATTGGCAAGGAGGAAGTAAAGCTATCACTATTTGCAGATGACATGATCGTATACATGGAAAACCCTAAGGAATCCTCCAGAAAACTACTGAAACTAATAGAAGAGTTTGGAAGAGTCTCAGGTTATAAAATAAACATACAAAAATCACTTGGATTCCTCTACATCAACAAAAAGAACAGCGAAGAGGAAATAACCAAATCAATACCATTCACAGTAGCCCCCAAGAAGATAAGATACTTAGGAATAAATCTTACCAAGGATGTAAAAGACCTATACAAAGAAAACTATAAAACTCTGCTACAAGAAATTCAAAAGGACATACTTAAGTGGAAAAGCATACCTTGCTCATGGATAGGAAGACTTAACATAGTAAAAATGTCTATTCTACCAAAAGCCATCTATACATATAACGCTCTTCCGATCCAAATACCAATGTCATATTTTAAGGGGATAGAGAAACAAATCACTAATTTCATATGGAAGGGAAAGAACCCCCGGATAAGCAAAGCATTACTGAAAAAGAAGAAGAAAGTGGGAGGCCTCACTCTACCTGATTTCAGAAACTATTATACAGCTACAATAGTCAAAACAGCCTGGTACTGGTACAACAACAGGCACATAGACCAATGGAACAGAACTGAGAACCCAGATATAAATCCATCCATGTATGAGCAGCTGATATTTGACAAAGGACCAGTGTCAGTCAATTGGGGAAATGATAGTCTTTTTAACAAATGGTGCTGGCATAACTGGATATCCATTTGCAAAAGAATGAAACAGGACCCATACCTCACACCATGCACAAAAACTAACTCCAAGTGGATCAAAGACCTAAACATAAAGACTAAAACGATAAAGATCATGGAAGAAAAAATAGGGACAACCCTAGGAGCCCTAATACAGGGCATAAACAGAATACAAAACATTACCAAAAATGATGAAGAGAAACCCGATAACTGGGAGCTCCTAAAAATCAAACACCTATGCTCATCTAAAGACTTCACCAAAAGAGTAAAAAGACCACCTACAGACTGGGAAAGAATATTCAGCTATGACATCTCAGACCAGCGCCTGATCTCTCAAATCTACATGATTCTGTCAAAACTCAACCACAAAAAGACAAGCAACCCAATCAAGAAGTGGGCAAAGGATATGAACACACATTTCACTAAAGAAGATATTCAGGCAGCCAACAGATACATGAGAAAATGCTCCCGATCATTAGCCATTAGAGAAATGCAAATTAAAACTACGATGAGATTCCATCTCACACCAACTAGACTGGCATTAATCCAAAAAACACAAAATAATAAATGTTGGAGAGGCTGCGGAGAGATTGGAACTCTCATACACTGCTGGTGGGATTGTAAAATGGTACAACCACTTTGGAAATCCATCTGGCGTTATCTTAAACAGTTAGAAATAGAACTACCATACAACCCAGAAATCCCACTCCTAGGAATATACCCTAGAGATACAAGAGCCTTCACACAAACAGACATATGCACACCCATGTTTATTGCAGCTCTGTTTACAATAGCAAAAAGCTGGAAGCAACCAAGATGTCTGTCAACGGATGAATGGGTAAATAAATTGTGGTATATTCACACAATGGAATACTATGCATCGATAAACAGTGACGAATCTCTGAAACATTTCATAACATGGAGGAATCTGGAAGACATTATACTGAGCGAAATGAGTCAGAGGCAAAAGGACAAATATTGTATAAGACCACTATTATAAGATCTTGAGAAATAGAAAAAAACGGAGAAGAACACATACTTTTGTGGTTAGAAAGGGGGGAGGAAGGGAGGGAGGGAGAGGGTTTTTTATTGATCAATCAGTAGATAAGAACTGCTTTGGGTGAAGGGAAAGACAACACACAATACAAGGAAGGTCAGCCTAATTGGACTGGACTGAAAGCAAAGAGGTTTCCGGGATAAAATGAAAGCTTCAAAGGTCAGCGGAGCAGGGGCTGGGGTCTGGGGAACATGGTTTGAGGGGACTTCTAAGTCAATGGGCAAAACAATTCTATTATGAAAACACTCTGCATCCCACTTTGAATTGTGGCGCCTGGGGTCCTAAATGCCAACAAGCGGCCATCTAAGATACATCAATTGGTCTCAACTCACCTGGAGCAAAGGCAAAGGAAGAACACCAAGGCCACACGACAACTAAGAACCCAAGAGACAGAAAGGGCCACATGAACCAGAGACCTACATTATCCTGAGACCAGAAGAACTAGTTGGTGCCTGGCCACAATCGATGTCTGCCCTGCTAGGGAGCACAACAGAGAACTCCTGAGGGAGCAGGAGGCCAATGGGATACAGACCCCAAATTCTCATAAAAAGACCATACCTAATGATATGACTGCGACTAGAGGAATCCCAGAGACAATGCTCCCCAGAACTTCTGATGGCACAGGTCAGGAACCATCCCCGAAGACAACTCATCAGGCATGAAAAGGACTGGTCAGCAGAGGAGAGAGAGATGCTGATGAAGAGTGAGCCAATTAAATTAGGTGGACACTGGATAGTGTGTTGGCAACTCTTGACTGGAGGGGGGATGGGAAGATAGAGAGACAGGGAAGATGGCAAAATTGGCACGAAACGAGAGACTGAAAGGGCTGACTCAATAGGGGGAGAGCAAGTGGGAGAAGGGAGTATGATGTATGTAAAACTACATGTGACAGACTGATTGGAATGCTAAATGTTCACTTGAAGCTTAATAAAAATTAAAAAAAAAAAAAGAATAAATTTAAGCTTTTCTTTTTTGGAAATTGATTAGTAACTGACTTGATCATTGATAAATAGAGAAGAAAAAAAAAGCCCTGGTGGCACAACGGGTCAGCATTCGGCCGCTCACCGAAAGGTTGGTGGTTCGAACCAGGGCTTTGGATCAGTTCTTTCTGGTTAGATCCCCTGGTGAAAATTTGCATTTCCATGCCAGATATACTGAATCAGCATCTACATTTTTAGCAAGATTCCCAAAAGCAAATCTACTGCCATCAAGTTGATTCCGATGCATAGCGACACTGTAGGACATAGCAGAAGTGCCCCACAGGGTTTCCATTGGACTGCACTAAAAGCAAAGAGGTTTCCGGGATAAAATGAAAGCTTCAAAGGTCAGCGGAGCAGGGGCTGGGGTCTGGGGAACATGGTTTGAGGAGACTTCTAAGTCAACAGGCAAAATAATTCTATTATGAAAACATTCTGCATCCCACTTTGAATTGTGGCGCCTGGGGTCCTAAATGCCAACTATAAAACTTTATGGAAGCAGACTGCCACATCTTTCCGTTGCAGAGTGGCTGGTGGGTTCAAAACACTGACCTTTTGGTTTGCAGCTGAGTACTTTAACCACCGTGTCATCAGGGCTCCTCAGACTTAGATAGGCAGAGGCTTTAGTTAGAAAACAAACAAACAAACAGAACAAGCTCTTGCAAAGGAGACAGGGACTATGACAATGAGAGGAAGAGTCTTGCAATAAGGAGAACACTCTGACCATAGGATCAGCAAGCATCTCAAGAGTTAGGTAACCCTTTTAGGTTTTTCTTTTATAGAGATGAGAATAAAGAAGGCGAAGAAAAACAGGTGTGGAGATGTGGGATGGTTTACACTGAGACCTGCCTATTCTTTTGGAGGGGCCCTTAAAGGATAGAGTGCTGGCTGAGGCTGAGAGTGGGCCAGAGTTTACGGACTTGGGGGAAAAGATAGAAACTCAGCCAAAGTTTGGTTAACAAATATTTTCTTTTGATTGATCAGTGGGGACAAGCAGTTCAGTCAATTATTTGTGAGACAAGAAATGGGATTTGGAGGGTCTGTTTGGCCTCGTCATACGTAAAGAAGGGAGTACTCACAAGCATTATTGAGTCAGTCAGGAAAAAGGAGATTATTTTCAGGAAACAGCTTTCCGGAATTGAAAGGACTGCTGTTTTCCAGGATCACAGAGTTCAGGTAAAATTCAGCATTGTCACAGGCAAATCCAAGTTTGGTCCACAGTGTATTTTAGTTTAGTTGTGGATTTTCCTTTTCTTTTTTTCATAAAATTTTCTTCCTACTTTCGTGGGCAGTACACCAAATAACACCTGGTCCACAATGCAGCTATGTTAGTTCACGGGGGCTTGGACTGGCTTGTTATTAACTGGTCTTATATCACCAGTTCTCATCCAGTTGACTCCAACTTATGGCGACCCCATGTGTGTCATGTAGAACTGTACTCCCTAGGGTTTTCAGTGGTTGACTTTTTGGAAGCAGATGGCTGGAACTTTCTTTCAATGTGCCTTTCAGTTGACTCAAACCTCCAGCCTTTCTGTTAGCATTTGACACATTAACTGCTTGTACTGCCCCGGGACTCTAACAGTTGTTTCATCCTAATAATTTTGGATTAATTCTTCAGAGATTGGGATACGAAAATGCTGGTCATATAAATATCTTTATATCCCAGTCTCTGAAGAATTAATCCACAGTTCTTCTGCAGAAGCTCCAAGAGTAATTTCCTTCTTATAAACGCAGCCATTAATGGAATAGTCTGTGAAACGAATAAAAAATAGAGTTGGTCCAAGAATACCTCCTTGGCTAATAATTTAAGATCACATTTTTGAAAGGCCAAATAATGCAAATAAGCTGATTACCACCTGGCTTCCTCAATGCAAGGCAAACATAAGGTTGCTTTGGGTGGAGTGGCTTTTTTAGGTTCAAAGGTGATTCTATGGGCAATGATTTTCAATATGGATAAATACCGCTGAAGAGACTGATGCGTGACCTTTACTTTCCAAATCAAGTGCCCGTGTAATCTGCCCACGGTTAATGCCTACCTCCATATTCAGGAGAGACATTGACTCCCCTTGGCCCTGTCCCTGGGCCTAAGTGTTTCTGTGAATACTGAGCTAAGGCTCCACAAAGGGCTGTTAGCAAACGTGCTCACAACATGGCTGACCTCGACTTTCCCAGCAAAAACGCAATGTGACGTTGCTTTAGAAAGACTTTATCTTACCTTCTTTAGATCCTCATGGTCTTGGGTTTGGGTGGCTGCATTTCCAACAATGTACTTTTGCTCTCTTTGGAATGATTCCCACGTATTTTAAACTCCAAAGTAAGGAGGAGTGGGGAAGGGGGAGAAAAAAGAAAGACAACCCACATCTAAATTTCACCTCACTAACAAGTTAATTAGTTTCACCCCTGGGGTGAAATGTCGTAACACCCTACAACCACCTATGACAGGAAGTGAAAATTCCATATCCAATTGGAGCTATAGGGATAATTTAAGGAGGTAAAATGCAACTATCCAATTAGGAATTTAGCCAGAACAGAAAGGTTAATCCCCTTTAGTCCTTTCAAAAGAGCCCATGGGATCTTTAACGACGAGAAGGGGTCAGGACCCGTGTTTTACAACTGAAGCCAAAAAAATTATTCAGACTTCTCTCTTACTCTTGGAAAAGCTGGGAGGCTCCAATCTACCAAATTTGAACAGAAATTTCCCCAGTATCAGATTTTTTTCTAGAATTTACAATTTTCCCATATTCTCCTCTCTATGCTAAGAATCCGGGAAATAAAAGTTGTTTGATCTTTAACAACCAGTTCAGTGTTTGGTTCACACTGATTTTGTGGCACAGGATGCTTTCCCACAGGGAAGACAGAGTGGCAGGGAGTCAGATGCTGACTCAGAGGTCTGGAATGCGGCCTTGAGGCCTGGCTGGGCTCCAGCTTTTGGCATAGACTCTGCCAGCTTGGCAGACTGGGGAATTTGCTGTGGCAATTTTTCAAAATGGGAAGAATCAGTCTAAGAAGAGATTGTTTCTACATTTTAACTACCCAAGACAAGTGACAAGGTCCTTTCTAACAAAATGTCTGGCCCAAGACTCAAAGAGGAACTGACGGCATATTTGCAAGAAACTCTTGTACAAGTAAGTAATGTACATTTTGGCCTCTCGTTCCAAAGTTCCGGCCAAAGGAAATATGAATTTCAAATCTCAGTCTAGAAGGCACGTAACGCAGACCTGCCGGATGCAACAACAAATGGTACTTCACAGGGCTTCCTATTAGACCCAAAGTTATGTCATGGAAATTTAGAAGTGAAGCAATTTTTCTTTGGATACCAGCCAATATGGAATCATTAAATAGAGCTTTTTGGATACTTAAATTTATTATGTCTGGAGGAAAAAAAAAAAAAAAGAATAAAACAACAGTTCTTAGCCAGTAAACAAGTATTGCTTTTTTACCTTATACTTTTTAAATGCTTCAGCCTTTAGTTCTTTAATATTTGCCTTTATGAATCCCAACTGGCTCAAGCATTTTGATGAAACCCATAGAGCGCCCTTGAATATTATTTAAAATTCTAAAAATTCAGATTATTTCCTCAGATCTTGATGTCTTATGGACTAATTTTTGTGTAAGACTTTAGTAGACATTTGCAAAATATTTAGGTAATGTATCAAAGCAGAAATTAGAAGGCTCAGTTTGCCTCTGTGAGTCAATAGCAATCGATACAGCCATATCAATGTGTAGCTTAGTTCACAGTACAACTATTCACGCATCAGACTGAAGTTGCTATTGAATTTTTATCAGAAAATGCATCAAACCCTGCATTCATGATAACATTTAATAATAAAAAAGAGAACATATACAAATTTTAAATTGCCTTGTTGATATTATTGTTGATTTTAGCTTTTTATTAAATTTTCCCAAGAAGACAACCAATTTTGTGTGTGCGAATTCAAACACACCTAAATAACACTTTCTCTAGGGGGGAGAAAAGATTATGTACACAGAAAAACACAAGTTGCTATTCTTTGTACAGTATTGCCTATTGCATGGTTAAATTTACATTGAAAATAAAACGATGATAAAAAATTTACTCAATGAAAGACCAAAAAAAAAAAAAAAACCCATTGCTGTCAAGTCAATTCCAGCTCATAGCTACCCTATCACCCACTGCCATCGAGTCGATTCCAACTCATAGCTAGCGACCCTAGAGGACAGAGTAAAACTGCCCCATAGAGTTTCTAAGGAGCGTGCCTGATGGATTCAAACTGCCAACCTCGTAGCTCTTAAGCACTGCGCCACCTGGGTTTCTGACTGAAAGATATGCACGCTTAAACAAGTAAGCTGAGAAGCTCAATAAAACTAAAGTTTCCTTTAGAGTACATTTATTTTCTCTTAAAATAATTAATTTTATAAAGCCTAATAATATCTGAAGAGATAAAAACTAAAATCCATGTGTATATGATATATAATTTATACAAATCCTGCTTACATGGGCAAAATAACGTTGTGACATTATTTTCAAAGCTGCTCTTATTCCATTCTAATCCCTTCAGAAAGCTGACCGTCTAAATCATCTTATGATTTCAGGACAAAGATTTGCTAGTTTTTCAGTTGTATTGGTGGAGGGGAGGAGGGGATAAATTTCTAAGAACAAAGATTTTTGAGAACTTCAGTATGTGGCTTTTCATTTTGTTTTGTTTTAAAACAACATGACAATCAAAAATCTTTTCTCAGGTTTCCCAATAATCACTCATTTTTTAAAATATATTCTTACTTTTTGTTCCTTCCCCTTTAACCATGAAGAGATGTTTCACATGTGTATACTGAAGTCTTCTTTCAGTAGAATCTTTCCTGGACTGTCCTTGTTGCTGTTCTTGTTGTCAGGTGCGTTTGAGTCAGTTCCAACTCACAGCGACCCTATGTAAACAGAACGAAACACTGCCCAGTTCTGTGCCATGCTCACAATCGTTGTTGTCCTTGGGCCCATTGTTGCAGCCATCATGCCCTTCTCCAGGGACTGATCCCTCCTGACAACATGTCCAAAGTATGTCACACACAGTCTCACGATCCTTGCATCTAAGGAGAATTCTGGTTGTACTTCTTCCAAGACATATTTATTTGTTCTTTGCCAGTCCATGGTATATTGAATATTCTTCGCCAGCACCACAATTCAAAGGCATCAATTCTTCTTTGTTCTTCCTTATTCATTGTCCAGCCTTCACATGCATATGATGCAATTGAAAATACCATGCTTGGGTTAGGCACACCTTATTCTTCAAGGTGACATCCTTGCTCTTCAACACTTTAAAGAGGTCCTCTGCAGCAGATTTGCCCAACACGTCTTTTGATTTCTTGACTGCTGCTTCTGTGGGTGTGGATTGTGGATCCAAGAAAATGAAATCCTTGACAACTTCAATCTTTTCTCCATTCATCATGATGTTGCTCATTGGTCCAGTTGTGAGGATTTTTGTTTTCTTTATGTTGAGGTGTAATCCATACTGAAGGCTGTGGTGTTTGATCTTCATCAGTAAGTGCCCAAGTCCTCTTCACTTTCAGCAAGCAAGGTTGTGTCATCTGCATAATGCAGGTTGTTAATGAGTCTTCCCGCAATCCTGAAGCCCCATTTTTCTTCATATAATCTGGCTTCTTGGATTATCTGCTCAGCATACAGATTGAATAGATATGGTGAAAGGATACAACCCTGACTCACACCTTTCCTGACTTTAAACCACACAGTATCCCCTTGTTCTGTCCGAACAACTGCCTCTTGATCTATGTACAGGTTCCTCATGAGCACAATTAAGTGTTCTGGAATTCCCATTCTTCACAATGTTATCCATAATTTGTTATGATCCACATGGTGGTGGGATGCCTTTGCATAGTCAATAAAACACAGGTAAACATCCTTCTGGTATTTTGTGCTTTCAGCCAGGATCCATCTGACATCAGCAATGATATCCCTGGTTCCACATCCTCTTCTGAAACCAGCCTGAATTTCTGGCAGTTCCCTGTCGATATAGTGCTGCAGCTTTTGAATGATCTTCGGCAAATTTTGCTTGCAATGTGATATTAATGATATTGTTCCGTAATTTCTGAATTCGGCGGGATCACCTTTCTTGGGAATCAGCATAAATATGGATCTCTTCCAGTCATTTGGCCAGGTAGCTGTCTTTGAAATTTCTTGGCATAGATGATTGAGCACTTCCAGGGCTGCATCCATTTGTTGAAACATCTCAATTGATATTCCATCAAATCCTGGAGCCTTGTTTTGGCTAATGCCTTCAGAGCAGCTTGGACTTCTTGCCTCAGTAGCGTCAGTTGCTGATCATATGCTACCTCTTGAAAGAATTGAATGTCAACCAATTCTTTTTTTGTATAATGACTCTGGGTATTCCTTCCATCTTCTTTTGATGCTTCCTGCGTTGTTTAATATATTCCCCATAGAATCCTTCACTATTGCAACTCGAGGCTTGAGTTTTTTTCTTCAGTTCTTTCAGCTTGAGAAATGCTGAATGTGTTTTTCCCTTTTGGTTTTCTATCTCCAGCTCTTTGGCATGCCATTATAATACTTTACTTTGTCTTCTTGAGCCACCATTTGAAGTATTCTGTTCAACTCTTCCACTTCATCATTTCTTCCTTTTGCTTTAGCTGCTCGATGTTTAAGAGCAAGTTTCAGAGTCTCTTCTGACATCCATTTTGGTCTTTCCTTTCTTTCCTGTCTTTACTGACCTCTTGCTTTTCTCATGTATGATGTCCTTGGATAACTCATCTAGTCTTTGTTCATTAGTGTTCAACGTGTCAAATCTATTCTTCAGATGGTCTCTAAATTCAGGTGAGATGTACTCAAGGTTGTACTTTGGCTCTCATGGACTTGTTCTGATTTTCTTCAGTTTCAACTTGAGCTTGCATATGAGCAATTGATGGTCTGTTCCACAGTCAGCCCATGGCCTTGTTCTGAGTAATGATATTGAGCTTTTCCAACGTCTCTTTCCACAGATGTAGTCAAGTTGATTCTTGTGTATTCAGTCTGGCAAGGTCCATGTGTATAAATTTATGTTGGGAAAAAAAGGTATTTGGAATGAAAAAGTCATCGTTCTTACAAAATTCAAACATGTGATCTCCAGCATTGTTTCTATCACCAAGGCCATATTTTCCAACTACTGATCCTTCTTTTTCATTTCCAACTTTTGCGTTCCAATAGCCAGTAATTATCAACGCATCCTGATTGCATGTTCGATCAATTTCAGACTGCAGAAGCTGGTAAAAATCTTCAATTTCTTCATCTTTGGCCTTAGCGGTTGGTGTGTATATTTGAATAATAGTTGTATTAACTGGTTTCTCTTCTAGGTATGTGGATATTATCCTTTCACTGACAGCATTGTACTTCAGGATAGATCTTGAAATGTTCTTTTAGACATGCAACGCCATTCCTTTTCAAGTTATCGTTCCTGGCATAGCAGACCATATGATTGTCTGCTTCAAAATGGCCAATACCGGTGCATTTCAGCTCACTAATGCCTAGAATAACGATGTTTATGTTCCATTTCATTTTTGACTCTTTCCAATTCTCCTAGATTCATACTTCATACATTCCACATTCAGATTATTAATAAATATTTGCAGCTGTTTTTTCTCATTTTTAGCTGTGCCACATCAGCAAATGAATGTCCTGAAAGCTTGACTCCAACCATGTCATTAAGTTTGACTCTACTTTGAGGAGGCAGCTCTTCCCCAGTCACCTTTTGAGTGCCTTCTGACTGGGTGGGGGGGGGGTGCTGCTCATCTTCTGGCACTATATCATTGTTCTGTTGCTATTCATAAGGTTTTGCTAGCTAATTCTTTTCAGAAGTAGACTGCTGGGTCCTTCTTCCTAGTCTACCTTAGTCTGGAAGCTCAGCTGAAACCCGTCCGCCATGGGTGACCCTGCTAGTATCTGAGTACAGGTGGCATAGCTTCCAGCATCACAGCAACACACAAGGCCCCACAGTAAGACAAACTGGCAGACACATGGAAGTTTCCTGGACTAAACTGCATTATTTCCTTTGTAGTTGTGACAGACCTGAATACAAATTTCACCTTTGTCCATTATTAGCTAGATGATCTTAAAAATTCATCTCCCAAACCTCACTTTCCTCACATTTAAAAGAAGAATTCTGTTATTTCTTAATTTGTGGATTAAATGAGACAATATATAGAATATGCCTATATTGCACTGGTGCAAAGAAAGTCCTCAATAAATGAGAACTCTTTATTTCATTATTCTCTACAAATTTACAAACTGGAGCCAGTAAAACTCTGGCTAAGACAGAGACTGGAGATGGTGTTACTTTTTATGTATTCATGCTGTTTATGTTTTCTTAGAGTTGCACCAATCATTTTACAGGAAATCTTGCTGTGAAGTGCCAGGGGTTAAGGAACCCAGGATGTGACAAAGGCATACCTTAACTTTTAGAATAACATTGTTCACCATGGGCTAGTTGAGGCCTGTAGCCATGAGGGTCAAAAGCCTTGGGCAAATGCAGAAAAGACCCTGAAAGTGTATAGCAAGGGGAACAGGGTGGAATCTAGTGGGAAATGGTGAGAGTAGCTTAGGATACAGCTACTGCATAGGACTGTTCTAGAAGAATGAGGATAGTTACTCAATCTCTAATGAGCTGTAAAATCCAGGGCAACGTAGGTAACCTCAATGAGCATCATTTACTCAGCTGTAAAATGGGGCTAGTAGTATCTACCTCACAGAGGTAGCACAGTTTGTGGCACGTAGCAAGGGTTCCATATATGGCATTATTGTGGTTTTTAAGTTTTTTTTTTTTTCATTTTATTTTTTATTGTACTTTAGATGAAGTTTTACAGAGAAACTAGTTTCTCATTAGTTAGTACACATCATTTTATGATATTGGTTAACAACCCCATGACATGTCAACACTCTCCCTTCTAGACCCTGGGTTCCTTATTACCAGCTTCCTGTTCCCTACTGCCTTCTAGTCCTTGCCCTGAGCTGGTGCGTCCCTTTAGTTTTGGTTTGTTTTATGGGACTGTCTAAGCTTTGGCTGAAGGGAGAACCTTGGGAACTACTTCATTACTGAGCTAAAAGGGTGTCTGGGAGCCATACTCTAGGGATTTCCCCAGTCGCCGTCAGGCCAGTAAGTCTAGTCTCTTTTTGTGAGTTAGAATTTTGTTCTAAGTTTCTCTCCAGCTCTGTTCGGGATCCTCTATTGTGATCCCGTCAGAGCAGCCAGTGGTGGTAGCTGGGCAGCATCTAATTGTACTGGGCTCAGTATGGTCAAGGCCATGATAGATATGGTCCATTAGTTCTTTGGACTAATCTTTCCCTTGTATCTTTAGTTTTCTTCAGTCTGCCTTACTCCCGAAGGGTGAGACCAGTGGAGTATCCTAGATGGCCTCTCCCAGGCTTTTAAAACCCCAGGTGCTACGCACAGAAATAGAATGTAGAACATTTTCTTTATAAACTATGTTAATGCCAATCAAGCTAGATGTTCCCTGAGACCATATTAAGTTTTTTTTTTTTTTTTTTATATAATCAATTTAGAAGAAAGGGATCTTATTCAGGAACGCTGTTTTTTTGTTTTGGGTAATGTAAATATTCAATTATGCTTGAAGGCTCTATGTTTTTATAGCAGAAGACCATTAATAAGTTTAATATTACTGTTAGCGTGCTTACAAGGGATCCACCACATACCTATTCATAATGTATACATTTTAACTATCCAACATTCCTCCCACATTGGTAATTGCGTTTTTCGTTTGTGGTTTTTGTGTTCTTTTGTTTTTGGTCTAAGAGTACAGTAAGTTTGTTTTTTTATGCCTGTTTTACATTTATCAGGGCCATTTTGGATTTGTTTCTGCCTTCTAAATAATGATACACAAAGTGTTAGTGTTCCATGACAGTACAGCAAACCTACTTGCTTCATTCATCTCAGCCATCAATGTCATTGAAGAGTTTGAGCCAAATGGTGTAGGTGACTCTCAATCAATTCGAATATTTTTCCAAGGTTTCAGAAGTGTGACACAGAGCCTTGTACATTCCTCAAACTAAGGGTAGTTAATAAATTTGTGAAACTCTATTGATAGCATCATTTTTCTTGTTTTACATGTAATTATGCCCATGTTATTTTATGACTTTTATGAGAAAAATAAGAAAAAAAAAATAACATGTAAGCCATTTTTTTTTTTTTAACTTCCTCCTTCATTTAAAGAATGGAAGTGCCAAATAAAGAAATACAATTATGCCTTTCAGAACTAGGGCATGCGGAAGACCTTATTCTCAACCGTTTCATATAGAGTTACAACACTCAGCTTCTTAATTAGTTTTCTCCACATTCCATATTCTTCCCCAATCCCAAATGGATCCATATCTGATTTCAGTAGTTCATCACAGGTCACATCAAGTTTCTTGCTGTGTAAAATTCTCTGTTCTTTTATGGAGAGAGGGGCTCTTGCTATAACTATATTTCTCAAATTTCTCTGGGAATATGAACTCCAGGGGAAAAAAAAATAAAAAGGTCAACTCATTTGTCTCTACATCTTGAAGACTCTATGATACCCTGAAATAAAACCTTCTGTAGTTTGAAATAAATGTTTGTTTTTTCTGGTACTGGGACTTAACGAATGCCTGAGTCCAATGACAGACCAACATCATTCAAAGTTCTTATGATGAACATGAAATAAATAGACACTGAATAGGTTAGTTCATTCATAGATCTTTGTTATAGGTGAAAGTTATGTTTCTAAGATACAGTTTCTAAAACCAAACTGTAAAGAATGATCTAGTGAATATCGGGTGATTGATCTTTGTTGATTTTCTCATGCGCTTAAGCATAAAGAAAATTTTATTTTATTAAAATTTTGTTCACTCTATAAGTCAGCTTACTCCCAAGATTTTTTGCGGCACGGCATGTATAAATCTGTACAGTGTACTTGGATGCCATGATTGAGATTGCCACACAAATCTTCCACGTAAGCATCCGTTGACCTTACTTGTAGAGGCCTTCATACATTGGCTCACAGCACAGAGATTCTCCTCCCCTGCCCTCTGTTGCTGTTGTTAGGTGCTGTCGAGTCAGCTCCAACTCGTAGTGACCCTATCTGTGACAGAAGAAAAACGTTGCTGGGTCCTGTGCCATCCTCACAATGGTAGGATGTTTGAGCCCATTATTGCAGACACTGCATCAATCCATCTCATTGAAGGTCTTCCTCTTTTTCACTGCCCTTTACTTTACCAAGCATATCTGTCTCCAGGGACTGGTCCCTCCTGATAACATGGCCAAAGTACATAAGATGAAATGTGTCTATTCTCACTTCTAAAGAGCATTCTGGTTGCCCTTCTTCCAAGACAGGTTTGTTTGTTCTTTTGGAAGTTCTTGGTATAGCCAATATTCTTCACCAATACTATAATTCAAATGCATCAGTTGTTTTTCAATCTTCCTTATTCATTGTCAGCTTTCATATGCATATGAAGTGATTGAAAACGCCATGACTTGAGTCAAGTGCACTTAGTTCTCAAAGTGACATCTTTGTTTTTTTAACACTCTAAGGAGGTGTTTTGCGGCAGATTTGCCCAATGCAATACAAAGTTTGATTTCTTTACTGCTGCTTCCATGGGTGTTGATTGTGGATCCAAGTAAAATGAAATCCTCGACAAAGTCAATATTTTCTCCATTTATCTTGATGCTGCTTATTGGTCCAGTTGTGAGGATTTTTGTCTTTATTATGTTGAGGAGGTGTAATCCGTACTAAACTTTTTAATCTTCATCAGTAAGTGTTTCAAGTCCTCTTCACTTTGGGCAAGCAAGGTTGTGTCATCTTCATATTGCAGGTTTTCTTTTTTTTTCTTTTATTAACTTTTATTAAGCTTCAAGTGAACGTTTACAAATCTAATCAGTCTGTCACATATAAGTTTACATACATCTCACTCCCTACTCCCACTTGCTCTCCCCCTATTGAGTCAGCCCTTTCAGTCTTTCCTTTCGTGAGAATTTTGCCGGCTTCCCTCTCTCTCTATCCTCCCATCCCCCCTCCAGACAAGAGTTGCCAACACAATCTCAAGTGTCCACCTGATATAATTAGCTCACTCTTCATCAACGTCTCTCTCCCACCCGCTGACCAGTCCCTTTCATGTCTGATGAGTTGTCTTCGGGGATGGTTCCTGTCCTGTGCCAACAGAAGATCTGGGGACCATGGCCACCGGGATTCCTCTAGTCTCAGTCAGACCATTAAGTTTGGTCTTTTTATGAGAATTTGGGGTCTGCATCCCACTGATCTCCTGCTCCCTCAGGGGTCCTCTGCTGTGCTCCCTGTCAGGGCAGTCATCTATTGTGGCCGGGCACTAACTAGTTCTTCTGGTCTCAGGATGATGTAGGTCTCTGGTTCATGTGGCCCTTTCTGTCTCTTGGGCTCTTAGTTGTCGTGTGGCCTTGGTGTTCTTCAATTTCCTTGGTCCAGGTGTGTTGAGACCAATTGATGCATCTTAGACGGCCGCTTGCTAGCATTTAAGACCCCAGACGCCACAATTCAAAGTGGGATGCAGAATGATTTCATAATAGAATTATTTTGCCAATTGACTTAGAAGTCCCCGCAAACCATGTTCCCCAGACCCCCGGCCTTGCTCCGCTGACCTTTGAAGCTTTCATTTTATCCTGGAAACTTCTTTGCTTTTGGTCCAGTCCAACTGAGCTGACCTTCCATGTATTGAGTGTTGTCTTTCCCTTCACCCAAAGCAGTTCTTATCTACTGATTAATCAATAAAAAACCTTCTCCCACCCTCCCTCCCTCCCCCCCACGTAACCACAAAAGTATGTGTTCTTCTCAGGTTTACTATTTCTCAAGATCTTATAATAGTGGTCTTATACAATATTTGTCCTTTTGCCTCTGACTAATTTCGCTCAGCATAATGCCTTCCAGGTTCCTCCATGTTACGAAATGTTTCACAGATTCGTCACTGTTCTTTATCGATGCGTAGTATTCCATTGTGTGAATATACCACAATTTATTTACCCATTCATCTGTTGATGGACACCTTGGTTGCTTCCAACTTTTTGCTATTGTAAACAGAGCTGCAATAAACATGGGTGTGCATATGTCTGTTTGTGTGAAGGCTCTTGTATCTCTAGGGTATATTCCGAGGAGTGGGATTTCTGGGTTGTATGGTAGTTCTATTTCTAACTGTTTAAGATAACGCCAGATAGATTTCCAAAGTGGTTGTACCATTTTACATTCCCACCAGCAGTGTATAAGAGTTCCAATCTCTCCGCAGCCTCTCCAACATTTATTATTTTGTGTTTTTTGAATTAATGCCAGCCTTGTTGGTGTGAGATGGAATCTCAACGTAGTTTTAATTTGCATTTCTCTAATGGCTAATGATCGAGAGCATTTTCTCATGTATCTGTTGGCTGCCTGAATATCTTCTTTAGTGAAATGTGTGTTCATATCCTTTGCCCACTTCTTGATTGGGTTGTTTGTCTTTTTGTGGTTGAGTTTTGACAGAATCATGTAGATTTTAGAGATCAGGCGCTGGTCTGAGATGTCATAGCTGAATATTCTTTCCCAGTCTGTAGGTGGTCTTTTTACTCTTTTGGTGAAGTCTTTAGATGAGCATAGGTGTTTGATTTTTAGGAGCTCCCAGTTATCGGGTTTCTCTTCATCATTTTTGGTAATGTTTTGTATTCTGCTTATGCCCTGTATTAGGGCTTCTAGGGTTGTCCCAATTTTTTCTTCCATGATCTTTATCGTTTTAGTCTTTATGTTCAGGTCTTTGATCCACTTGGAGTTAGTTTTTGTGCATGGTGTGAGGTATGGGTCCTGTTTCATTCTTTTGCAAATGGATATCCAGTTATGCCAGCACCATTTGTTAAAAAGGCTATCGTTTCCCCAATTAATTGACACTGGTCCTTTGTCAAATATCAGCTGCTCACACGTGGATGGATCTATATCTGGGTTCTCAATTCTGTTCCATTGGTCTATGTGCCTGTTGTTGTACCAGTACCAGGCTGTTTTGACTACTGTGGCTGTATAATAGGTTCTGAAATCAGGTAGAGTGAAGCCTCCCACTTTCTTCTTCTTTTTCAGTAATGCTTTACTTATCCGAGGCTTCTTTCCCTTCCGTATGAAGTTGGTGATTTGTTTCTCCAACACATTAAAAAATGACATCAGAAGTGCATTGTATGTATAGATGGCTTTTGGTAGAATAGACATTTTTACTATGTTAAGTCTTCCTATCCATGAGCAAGGTATGTTTTTCCACTTAATTATGTCCTTTTGAATTTCTTGTAGTAGAGCTTTGTGGTTTTCTTTGTACAGGCCTTTTACATCCTTGGTAAGATTTATTCCTAAGTATCTTATCTTCGTGGGGGCTACTGTGAATGGTATTGATTTGGTTATTTCCTCTTCGGTGTTCTTTTTGTTGATGTAGAGGAATCCAAGAGATTTTTGTATGTTTATTTTATAACCTGAGACTCTTCCAAACTCTTCCATTAGTTTCAGTAGTTTTCTGGAGGATTCCTTAGGGTTTTCTGTGTATATAATCATGTCATCTGCAAATAGTGATAACTTTACTTCCTCCTTGCCAATCTGGATACCTTTTATTTCTTTGTCTAGCCTAATTGCCCTGGCTAAGACTTCCAGCACGATGTTGAATAAGAGCGGTGATAAAGGGCATCCTTGTCTGGTTCCCGTTCTCAAGGGAAATGCTTTCAGGTTCTCTCCATTTAGAGTGATATTGGCTGTTGGCTTTGCAAAGATGCCCTTTATTATGTTGAGGAATTTTCCTTCAATTCCTGTTTTGGTGAGAGTTTGTATCATAAATGGGTGTTGGACTTTGTCAAATGCCTTTTCTGCATCAATTGATAAGATCATGTGGTTTTTGTCTTTTGTTTTATTTACGTGATGGATTACATTAATGGTTTTTCTGATATTAAAACAGCCTTGCATACCTGGTATAAATCCCACTTGATCAGGGTGAATTATTTTTTTGATGTGTTGTTGGATTCTATTGGCTAGAATTTTGTTGAGGATTTTTGCATCTATGTTCATGAGGGATATAGGTCTATGATTTTCTTTTTTTTGTAATGTCTTTACCTGGTTTTGGTATCAGGGAGATGGTGGCTTCATAGAATGAGTTGGGTAGTATTCCATCATTTTCTATGCTTTGGAATACCTTCAGTAGTAGTGGCGTTAAGTCTTCTCTGAAGGTTTGGTAGAACTCTGCAGTGAAGCCGTCCGGGCCAGGGCTTTTTCTGTTGGGAGTTTTTTGATTACCGTTTCAATCTCTTTTTTTGTTATGGGTCTATTTAGTTGTTCTACTTCTGAATGTGTTAGTTTAGGTAGGTAGTGTTTTTCCAGGAATTCATGCATTTGTTCTAGGTTTTTACTCAAATTTGTTAGAGTACAATTTTTCATAATAATCTGAAATGATTCTTTTAATTTCATTTGGCTCTGTTGTGATGTGGTCCTTCTCGTTTCTTATGAGGGTTATTTGTTTCCTTTCCTGTATTTCTTTAGTCAGTCTAGCCAATGGTTTATCAATTTTGTTAATTTTTTCAAAGAACCAGCTTTTGGCTTTGTTAATTTTTTCAATTGTTTTTCTGTTCTCTAATTCATTTAGTTCAGCTCTAATTTTTATTATTTGTTTTCTTCTGGTGCCTGATGGATTCTTTTGTTGCTCACTTTCTATTTGTTCAAGTTGTCGGGACAGTTCTCTGATTTTGGCTCTTTCTTCTTTTTGTATGTGTGCATTTATCGATATAAATTGGCCTCCGAGCACTGCTTTTGCTGTGTCCCAGAGGTTTTGATAGGAAGTATTTTCATTCTCGTTGCTTTCTATGAATTTCCTTATTCCCTCCTTGATGTCTTCTATAACCCAGTCTTTTTTCAGGAGGGTATTGTTCATTTTCCAAGTATTTGATTTCTTTTCCCTAGTTTTTCTGTTATTGATTTCTAGTTTTATTGCCTTGTGGTCTGAGAAGATGCTTTGTAATATTTCGATGTTTTGGACTCTGCAAAGGTTTGTTTTATGACCTAATATGTGGTCTATTCTAGAGAATGTTCCATGTGCGCTAGAAAAAAAAGTATACTTTGCAGCATTTGGGTGGAGAGTTCTGTATAAGTCAATGAGGTCAAGTTGGTTGATTGTTGCAAGTAGATCTTCCGTGTCTCTATTGAGCTTCTTACTGGATGTCCTGTCCTTCTCCGAAAGTGGTGTGTTGAAGTCTCCTGCTATAATTGTGGAGGTGTCTATCTCACTTTTCAATTCTGTTAAAATTTGATTTATGTATCTTGCAGCCCTGTCATTGGGTGCATAAATGTTTAATATGGTTATGTCTTCCTGATCAATTGTCCCTTTTATCATTATATAGTGTCCTTCTTTATCCTTTGTGGTGGATTTAAGTCTAAAGTCTATTTTGTCAGAAATTAATATTGCTACTCCTCTTCTTTTTTGCTTATTGTTTGCTTGATATATTTTTTCCATCCTTTGAGTTTTAGTTTGTTTGTGTCTCTAAGTCTAAGGTGTGTCTCTTGTAGGCAGCATATAGATGGATCGTGTTTCTTTATCCAGTCTGTGACTCTCTGTCTCTTTATTGGTGCATTTAGTCCATTTACATTCAGGGTAATTATAGATAAATAAGTTTTTAGTGCTGTCATTTTGATGCCTTTTTATGTGTGTTGTTGACAATTTCATTTTTACACATACTTTTTTGTGCTGAGACGTTTTTCTTAGTAAATTGTGAGATCCTCATTTTCATAGTGTTTGACTTTATGTTAGTTGAGTCGTTATGTTTTTCTTGGCTTTTATCTTGAGTTATAGAGTTGTTATACCTTTTTGTGGTTACCTTATTATTTACCCCTATTTTTCTAAGTAAAAACCTAACTTGTATTGTTCTATATCGCCTTGTATCCCTCTCCATATGGCAGTTCATTGCCTCCTGTATTTAGTCCCTCTTTTTGATTATTGTGATCTTTTACCTATTGGCTTCCATGATTCCCTGTTATGTGTATTTTTTTTTTTAATTAATCTTATTTTGTTTGTTTTTGTGATTTCCCTATTTGAGTTGACATCAGGACGTTCTGTTTTGTGTCCTTGTGTTGTGCTGATATCTGATATTATTGGTTCTCTGACCAAACAATATCCTTTAGTATTTCTTGTAGCTTTGATTTGATTTTTGCAAATTCTCTAAACTTGTGTTTATCTGTAAATATCTTAATTTCGCCTTCATATTTCATAGAGAGTTTTGCTGGATATATGATCCTTGGCTGGCAGTTTTTCTCCTTCAGTGTTCTGTATATGTCGTCCCATTCCCTTCTTGCCTGCATGGTTTCTGCTGAGTAGTCTGAACTTATTCTTATTGATTCTCCCTTGAGGGAAACCTTTCTTTTCTCCCTGGCTGCTTTTAAAATTTTCTGTTTATCTTTGGTTTTGATGATAATATGTCTTGGTGTTTTTCTTTTTGGATCAATCTTAAATGGGGTTTGATGAGCATCTTGGATAGATATCCTTTCATCTTTCATGATGTCAGGGAAGTTTTCTGTCAGGAGTCCTTCAACTAATTTCTCTGTGTTTTCTGTCCTCCCTCCCTGTTCTGGGACTCCAATCACCCGCAGGTTATCCTTCTTGATAGAGTCCCACATGATTCTTAGGGTTTCTTCATTTTTTTTAATTCTTTTATCTGATTTTTTTTCAGCTATGTTGGTGTTGATTCCCTGGTCCTCCAGATGTCCCAGTCTGCATTCTAATTGCTCGAGTCTGCTCCTCTGACTTCCTAGTGCGTTGTCTAATTCTGTTATTTTATTGTTAATCTTTTGGATTTCTACATGCTGTCTTTCTATGGATTCTTGCAACTTATTAATTTTTCCACTATGTTCTTGAATAATCTTTTTGAGTTCTTCAACAGTTTTATCAGTGTGTTCCTTGGCTTTTTCTGCAGTTTGCCTTATTTCATTTGTGATGTCTTAAAGCATTCTGTAAATTAGTTTTTTATATTCTGTATCTGATAATCCCAGGATTGTATCTTCATTTGGGAAAGATTTTGATTCTTTTGTTTGGAGGGTTGGACAAGCTGTCATGGTCTGCTTCTTTAAGTGGTTTGATATGGATTGCTGTCTCCGAGCCATTACTGGGAAACTAGTTTTTCCAGAAAATCCGCTAAAAAAAATGCAGTCAGATCCCTATCAGAGTTCTCCCTCTGGCTTAGGCTATTCGGATGTTAATGAAGCCGCCTGGGGAGGGTGGGGGAGGGAACAGAGAGATAGGAGAGTAGCACCTCAGAATATAGCCAGAGTTGCTTGTCTTGCTTGGAATGACTATTATATCTGAGATTCCCGTGGAGCGTGTCTCCTATGTATGCTGGCTGTGTGGAGATTGCCCCCGGGGGGTCTGGCCCGTTGGAGTCACGGTCAGATCCTCCGCTTCCAGCCCCATGCCCAGGGTCAAGGCTTCCCTGCTGGGACGGTGCACTCTCGACTCCAAAATCAGTCGCTGCCTCCCGGGGACTTCTCATTCTGCCAGCCACGTCGCTGTGCTGCTTCCTCGAACAGGCTGGGCCCCCTCCCGGGGTTAGTTCATGTGAGTGGAGCAGCTCCCCGTGCTTGTGCCGTGACCGAGTGTCCCGGCTGGGATGCTGCTCTCCCCGCTCCAATACCAGTCACTGCCTCCCGGGGACTTCTCCTACCGGCTGTGTCCCACGCCGCCCGAGCGAACCGGCTGGGCCCCCTCCCGGGGTTAGTTCAGGGGGGTGGAGGAGCTCTCTGTGTTTATGCCGTACCTGCATCCAGTCCAAATCCCGGCGGGACGGTTCCCCGGCTGGGACGCTGCTCTCCCCGCTCCAAGACCAGTCACTGCCTCCCGGGGACTTCTCCCACCTGCTGCGTCGCCATGCCGCCGGCGCGAACTGGCTGGGCCCCCTCCCAGTGTTAGTTTAGGGGGGTGGAGCAGCTTCTGTGCTTGTGCCATACCTGACTGGTACGCTGGCTCCAGGCTCTGAAAACAATCGCTGCTTCCCCGTATTAGTTCGTTGTCCGTCTCTAAATCTGTGTTTGTTGTTCAGGGTTCGTAGATTGTTATGTATGTGATCGATTCACTTGTTTTTCCGTGTCTTTGTTGCAAGAGGGATCCGAGGTAGCGTCTGCCTAGTCCACCATCTTGGCCCCGCCTCCTTATATTTTAATGACTTCTCATCTGGAGTTCTTTGAAGATGTGTTTAATATTTCTTATTAAGTTATAGGTCTATTATTTGTTTTACTTCTGGAAATTTTTGCTTTATACATTTTGAGACTGTTATAAGTAAGCACATGAAGATTTTGAATTCTTATATTTTTCTAGTAAATGGAAATTTTATTATGATGAAATGTCCCTCTATATCTCTAATAATGCATTTTACATTTTAACACACTTTAACTCATAAATACAGATATTCTAGTTTTCATTCAGCAATTGTATAATGGAGCTTTACTATCATCCATTTCAACCTTTTCTGAATCCTTATGTTTAAGTTATTCTTTTGCGAAGAGCTTATAAGTTGATTCTCTTTATTTTCTTTTTGTAAACTAATCTTTTCATCCTTGTTGTTTTCAAATTGTAATTTTTAGTCATTTTACCTAATACAATTATTGTTATAAAACCCAAACCAAATCCATTGCCATCAAGTTGATTTGGAGGACTCATAGAAACCTACAGGACAGAGTAGAACTGCCCTGTAGGATTTCCAAGGCTTTAAATCTTTACAAGAGCAAACTGCTACGTCTTTCTCCTGGAGCAGCCCAGGTTTGAACCTCTGGCCTTTGATTAACAGCTGAGTGCTTACCCATTGTGCCACCAGGGCTCCTATATTTGGGCTTAAATCATCAAGTTTCTATTTGATTTCTCTTTCCTTATATGCCCATGTTTCTTTTCATTTTGTTGAAATTTTTATGAATTGCTGAAATATTTTTATACTATTTCCTGTTCTTTTTAGTAGTTTGTTAGTACTATTATTTACAACCTTTAAAAAAAAATTTTTTTTTTTATTGGCACGGTGATTAAGATCTATGGTTGCTCACCAAAAGGTTGGCAGTTTGAATCCACCAGCTGCTTCTTGGAAAACCTATGGGATATTTCTACTCTGTCTTATAGGGTGGCTATGAGTTGCAATCCAATTGACGGCAGCAGGTTTTTTTTTTTCCCATATCCTATTCTTTTAACAGTTAATTTTCCTAGAGATTGATTGCAAAATACATTATCACTTATTATTAAAATCTATTATTATGTATTAGTATTTAACCACTTTTTGGGCAAAGCAAGCATCTTAATATGTATTAATTTTAAATAACCACTTTGTGATATATGTACTATGTTGCTATGTATTATATTATTATTGATGGTTTTATTGTCTACCCACCCAAAACTCACTGCCATGGAGTCAATTACGACTTATAGCTACCCTACAGGACAGAGTAGAACTGCTCCATAGGGTTTCCAAGGCTGTAAATCTTTACCAAAGCAGACTGCCACATGTTCGAACTGCCAACCTTTTGGCTAGCAGCTGAGCCCTTTAACCAGGGCTCCTTTATTGTCTACAGTGGCTAGTTTTCATTGAGATTAACACACATGTCTTTATCCCTTCTCCCTCTCTAAGCTTTCATCTTATATCATCTTCCTTCTTCCTAAAGATATTTTTATGAGGGTTTGCTGGTGAAAAATCATTTCAGTTTTTGTTTATATAAAATATCTTTGTTTTCATTTTAAAATAATATTTTTGCTAAGTTGGAATTTATTTTCTTTCATTTTGATAAAGGTATCATTCCATCGAGAAGATAGCTGATATTGTTGCTGTTCCTTTTACTCTCTCTCTTTTTTTTGTTCCTCCCTCTGTTATTACTGTTTTTTCTTTGTTTTTCAGCAATTTTGGGTGTTTTTTTTTTTTTTCTAGCTGTTGAACTATTTAATGTTTTAATGTTACTTTAGAATAAATGATACCGCTCTCTCCCTGCCCAGTGCAGCCGTGGTCGTGGTCCCAAGAAGCATGTGAAGTGTGGAGCAGCTGCAGAGCACTAGATACTGGACAAACGGACTGGTGTGCCCGCTCCTCGTCCATCCACCAGTGCCCACGAGCTGAGAGAAAGTCTCCTGCTCAGCATTTGCTTAGTGAATAGATGTAAGTATGCCCTGAAAGGAATGAAGTAAAGAATGTCTGTGTGAAGTGTTTCATTGATGACAAAGTCCAAACTGATATAACCTATGCTGCTGGTTTTATGGATGCCATCAGCATCTACAAAACCAGAGAGAATTTCCATCTGATCTATGGCACTATAGGTCGATTTGCTGTTCATTGTATCCCACCTGAGGAAGCGAAGTACAAGTTGTGCAAAGAAGGAACTTTGTGGGCACAAAATGAATCCCTCATCTGGTGACCCGTGATGCTCCTACCAAACGTCTACCCTAAACCCTTCATCAAGGTGAGTGATACCATTCAGATTGATTTAGAGACTGGGAAGATTACTGATTTCATCGAGTTCAATACTGGTATGGGGACTGAAGGTGTGAACCTGAGATCACTAACAGAGAGAGACATCCTGGCTCAAAGGATGTGGTTCATGTGAAATATCCCAATGGCAACAGCTTTGCCATCTGGCTTTCCAACATTTTCATTATGGGCAAAGGCAACAAAACATGGGTTTCTCTTCCTTAAGGAAAATGTATCCGTCTCACCATGGTTGAAGAAAGAGACAATAGGCTGGCTGCCAAGCAAAGCAGTGGGTGAAATGATCCCTAGGTGATGGGGATGAAGAGGTCTTTGTGCAATGAAAGATAATACAGCATGAAAACAAAATCAAAGTATCATTTCTCATGGTTCCAAGTGCTGACTCATAACCGAGTCTATATTGAAAACACAGACCTTTATACCCTTCTTCCCACTTCTTTTTTCTTTCTTTTTTTTTTTTTTTTTAAGAAGTGTGATTTTGTTAGCATTTGTCTGGCTTTATATTGCATTATGAATCTGAAGTTGGAAATATCATTTCTGGAAAATTCATGTTTATATTTGCAAATACTTCTGCCTCATTTTCTGCCTTCTTTTGCTCTCCTCTTCTTCTGAACCAAAATTACATGTAAGAAAACATTGGCCATATCTCGTATTATCAAGGCACTTTTGTTTTTTGTTATTTTTATCATTTAACCTTTTATTTTTCTTTCTGACATATCAGATACTTCAACTGTATCTGATTTGATGTTCAACATATATACTGAGTTTGTAATAGGAGTTATTGCATTTTTTTGTATAATAATTTCCATTTTCTCCTTTCATATAGTTTCTACTCTGAGAAATTTTTGATGTTTTTCTCTTGCTTCTTTCACATATTAGTTTTAGTTATTTTAGGATGTTTGACATTATTCTGCATTCCTGATCTTTGTGGGTCTGTATCAATTGTCTGTTGTATTACTATGCTTTAAAGTCAAGCTTTCTGTTATGCATGGTGATTATTTGAGAGATGAACATTGCAGATAAAAAATTATAGAGCTGATTTGAGGTTTTGGATGATATCATCCTTCTCCAGGAAAGACTGACTTTTGCTTATAAGAGATATCAAGGCTAGGGTCAGTAAGAAGGTCAGATCAGTTTACTCCAAGTAGGAATGGGGACGATTGGCAGCAAGGCTTTCCTCACGGTATGTGCTGGTGTCTTTCTGGGCTTAGCTCTAATCCTAGGAATTAGCACTTTCCAACTGAAGGCCTAGGGTATTTGCAGAGCCACTCTTCTCTGGCAGGCACTGCTCTTTGCTATTTTCCCCACAGCCCTGCCAGTTTATTGAAAGATCTCGGCCTCTCAGCCACTGGTTTTGGTATTGACAATTGCTTTGCAGGCAGGAGTAGCTTCAGAGTAGGGCTTGACTCTCTTGATCTTCTTCATCTCTTGGATCTTTGGCCCTGTAGCTCCTCACTGCTTCGATATTCTTCCTATCCCTTCAGTCCAAGTAAGAAGAAAAAAAGAAAGTTCTACTTTCCTAGTTGCTTTCGAACACGGGGATGGTCTGAATGTACTTAGTGAGCCATTCCTACAAGCAGAATTTGCTGGCTAACCTTTTACCTTCGCATTTCTGGATAAGCATTTGTCTTTCTCTCCTGATCTCTTAATCTTTTGATCCCTTCTGTTTCCTGTCGGGTGGTAGTTGCTTGCTTCTTTCCCAAGCTGACTCTACTTGTAATATGACCCTTTATTGTGCTACCCAATGAATAAATAAATTAAGGAGACATTTGTGTGTGGAAAACACCTTATTGAATAAAATTTGGAGTTCAGGTAGAAGTGACATCACCACGGTACACAGAAGCCAACTTCAAATATTATAGTAGACACCTTTGTCCTTCAAAGGCCTTTAGCACCACTTATACTAAAACACTCTCCCTAGCCAAAATTTCTGCTCCATTTTCTTCATTTCAAGCCCAGGATTTTCTCTAAGTTAACATGTAGTGCAGATACCTACTTTTCTCAAACATTGCAAGATCTTATAAACATTCGTCATTGAAACCATAGTTTATCTTACAAATTCTACACATTGAGGGCATTGATTCTTCCTTCGGTCCTTCCTTACAAGGAGTCTGTTGTAAACTGTGATATTCTCGAGTACTGGTGCATAATTTTATTTTTGCAAGGGGGCCAACTCATTAAAAAATAAAAAAAATGTGTTTATATGCTATCTTTTATTTATTCACAACAAAAATTTCTTTGCCACCTGTGATGGAAAAGTGCATGCCATTAAAATAGGAATTACACAAACTTTTCAGTACAAGAATGTGAATGTGAATATTGGCACTTTTTTTATTGCTACGAAAATTTTAATAGGTAGGGCGTATTTGAAAGTGACAACACAGAGGCAGCTCCCTAATTCTGTAGCATGAACTGGGAGCATGAGGAAGGGGCTCCCAGCCTTCACAGAAGAGATGACCTTAGTACAGTCACATGATTGAACTCCTGGCAATTCCCTCAAAATATTAATAATGTAAATTATCAGATTAGTCAAACTTTAGCAATAATTTGAAGATAAAATATCTTCAAATCCATGAAAAATCCATAATATCTGTGTAGCAAAAAAGAACAATAAAAAACACAGTAAATAAAACAAAGACTAATCCTTATTCAATGAAGGCTCTGTGCTGAACACTTTACATATTCATCATATTTAATCTTAATTATAATCTCTATAACCCTCCAGAGGCATATAGAAATAGAACATGTCCTCAGGACTAAGTTATGCAAGCATATGAAACAAAGTTAAAAACTCTGTGCACAAAGAGTATTGTAGAAATTGGCTTCCTGGATTAAATTTATTCCTAATCAAGGGACCTGGATGCCAGTTATTTACCTTTTGTCTCTAAGCCTTACTCATATCCTTTTCCTACCTTCTTGGTAAGGCTGGTTTCCTGGGCACCCTTGAAAGCTGGCTTCTATATATTCTGCCAGTAGGAGATATTGGTGGGAGATCAGAAGCATGGGGGAAATAGAAAACTTCCCCACCTCTTTATGTTTCTCTACTTGGGTAGGTTCTCTGGAAATGGCTTTATTCCTTCATGACCTACACTTTGGTCAGGTAGCCCCCCTTGATTTATTTGTTGGTCCCAATATTGGTTGAGTAGATGTTCCTCCATAATTGCAGGGTCAGCCCTGATGGTCCCTATTCCATGGTTCCATCTCTGTCCTGGGTGGTCAAGTATCAACCACAAGGCTCCTTCTGCAAGATTTCAGTATGACTCTGCCTTTATCATATTCCATAACTGGTCTAGATTGTAGCAGCCCTATTTCCTGGTGACAACTGGTTAGAGATCTTAAAATAGGGAGATTTTTCTAGATTATGCAGATGGGCACAATCTAAATCACATGAGTTCTTAAGAGCATGTGAGATGAGGAGGAAGGATAAAGTCCGAACAATTCAGAGCTTGAGAAAGACTTGACCTACCTTTACTGGTTTGCAAATGGAAGGAGCAACATGAAGAAGAATGTAGTTGCCTTAAGGAGCTGGGAAAGGATCCCAGCTAACTGTCAACAACAAAACTGGAACCTCTGCACTAGAGCAACAGGAATTGAAATCTGTGCACAACCTGAATGAATTTGGAAGTGGATTCTTTCCCAGAGAGGAATTCTTTACCAGAAAGGAATATGGTCTTAACTTCTGACCTACAGCACTGTGAGATAATAAATGGATGTTGTTTTGGGCCACTAAGTTTGTGGTAATTTGTTACAGCAGCAGTAGGAAACTAATAGAATAAGCATGAACAATTGCTTCCAAATTAAAAAATGAAAGACAACCAGAGACAAAACCTTTGTTAAACTGAGACTACCTAGCTACCACTGTGTTTTCCACTTCTTTTTCCCTCCTTACTCAACTATCGCAACATGGCTGCACCTCCATGGCTTCTTCAGAGCTGGTTTAACGGAGGTCCTCAGTGATCTCTCCGTGATTGTCATCAACCTCTGTCTTCTGTGAAGGACACTTTCTTCCATTTCAACCCCAGCTGTTTCCCCAAAGACCCCTTCAGATCAAAAGATTTTAAGCTTCAAAACCTCAATAACAAGCTTCTTTCGTTTTGTCTTTCTATTCGATGAAAAATCATATTAAAACACAATAATAGTATTTATTTATAGCAAGGCTTTAGTTTGAATAATTACAAATCTATATTGAACAAGAATTTACAATTTATCTCCTATCCACCCCTTAAATATGACTATATATTATGAACATTGTAAACAAATTCAAATAAAGGAAAACTATTTTGATTTCTTATAAAATTCAGTAAAATAAGATGCTATCTGAATTAAAAACTAGCTAAGTGAATTCAATCTGGAGCATATTTATTCTACAGAAGAGAGAGAAAACTCTTACACAAAGCAGAGCTGGAGCAGTAGCTAAATATTTCAGAACCGCAGAAAATGTAGACCATGACAAGCGCATGGGGGCAGGAAACAGGTGTGATTCAACCCAGAGTGGTACATAGTAAGATGAAAGTTCCTGTAAATAATTTTATTTCAGAGCAAACTCCTAAAATATTTTGGAATGACAGGAAAAAAAAAAAAAAACTAGCAATGAAGTTATCAACTAATAAACGGTCCCCAAACTATGATACAGGCTGGCTGTTAAGTGTAACAAGAATGTGAGTCAGATAAATCCCTCTTCTAAACATGTGCTGGAATAGCTCAGCCTTGATCATTCCTCCTCAGGCTGGACAGCAAAATAAGACTCATGAGGCTGTCATCAGTCCTTCCACCTGCACAAAATCCCAATGAAACTTTTTTTTTTTAAGTTTAATGATGATGCTTGAAGACACCAACTTTAATTAGGGTATTTATTTTTATGAACACTTCATTTCTTTGTGATGGAGTCATGGAGGCTTTACTATGATAAAATAATACTATTGATGGCACACTTACCTTTTCTCTAAGCACTGTGATAATCACTCTATATTGCTATGTTAGGTGCAATTGAGTCACTCCAATTCATGGTGATCCCATGGATAATAGAAGAAAATATTCCTTGGTCCTGAGCCACCCCCACAATCATCACTATGTTTGATTCCATTGCCAGAGCCCCTATGTCAATCCACCTCCTTGATGGTTTCCTTCACCTTTGTTGGCCCTTTACTTTACCAAACATGACATCCATTTCTAATGACCACTGCCTCCCGATGCATGGTGAGCTAGAAGTCTTAGACAATATTTTCTGCTTCAGAGAGTTTTCATCAGCTCTTTTGGAAGTAGCTCGATAGACCTTTCTTCTTTGTCTTAGTTGGGAAGCTCTGCTGAAACCTGTCCACCATGGATGACCCTGATGGTATTTGAAACATCTGTGAATAGCTTCCAGCATCACAGCAACACACAAGCCACCACAGTACGGCAAACTGACAGTCCTTAATAAGTCTTTAATTCTCTGCAGTAAGGTGTGTTTCCTCCCTTTACAACTGAGGAATGGTTTGAAGGTGACAAATGACCTCCCTAAACTGTTCAAAGGAAGCACATGGTGAAACCAGGAATCAGACAATAAACTTTTCCCCCTAGATCTCACACTAGCTCTCAGCCTTCCACACTGTTGCCCAGTTACCACAGCACTTTCACCAGAATGGATTTTCTGGAGGAGATATTCCTTGGAACGAGGGAGGGAATAGAATTAAAAAAATCAAATTATTTCCTTTCAAGAGATCTAAAATACTCCTGGAGAAAAAAAAAATTGTAGGTTTTGGTGGTAAAAATGATCTCTAGTTGCAGGTTCTTAGCCAAGAGCTGACACATTCCCTAAAGAGGTTGTGGAGTTGCAAGGTCAACTTTTCCACAATTGCTGCTGGGTTCATGAGGAGATGGACGTTAGGAAAATATTCAGCTTCTTTTCACCTGAATGCATTGATGCAAAAAAAATGGCACGTAAAGACTTTACATATTTTTACAAAGAAGGATAAATACGAAAAACTTACCTATGTGCACACCAAAAATAGAGTGAATTAAATCTCTGAAAAATAGAATCACTTTCCTAATTAAATAAAAATACCATCATGATTGAAACTCAAGCAAATGCAACTTTGGTAGATTATTCACATTGACTACTCTGTTTCAAATAGGATGATATCTAAAAATATCTGAGACCAAATTTTAAATACACAGATAAAATTCACAACTCTCTTCAGCCAAACCTAACATTTTTTTAAAAAATACATTATGCGACAATTGCTATAATAACTAGAATAGGATTATTATTATTATTTGGTATTAAGAATTTTTGAGTTTCATTTTTACTATTGAACTCAGAAGGGTGAAAAGGTATTTGTCTATGACACAACCTGATTAACGTGATTGGTGTCACTCAGTTGGCCATAAAAAAAATGTTGACTTGGCAAATGCTATGTTATATATATATTTTTTACAACAATTAAAAAAGAGAGGGAAACTTCTTATCCTATATTTTTCCTTCGTAACTAATCCTATTTCTGGCTTAACCAGAAGGCTATTGGTAGCTGCTACACACATCTGCTCACAGAAGAATCTGTGAGACTGCTTCAAAGTCAGGCCACCCAACCCTGCAGCCTGCAGGTCATGGGAGAGGGGCCGCTCTTCCACAGCCACCAGCATCACCACCCTCTGCAGATACCCAGCTGGTACCAAACGCAGGCTGAGCAGGGGAGTGGCAATCCCTAAATTCTGTGGACCCCTGCCATGACTGTGGAAGGTTATGATAGACAGCGTCCCCTCCTCCCACTTTTGCCTTCCAGTCTCCGGCAGGAAAGAGGAAATCTTATCTTCTTAATTTTTTAACTTAATGTTTACTGTGCTTATACTTAGAGGTCAATGACTTCAATAATTGGGAAGGCAATGGCATCCCCACTCCATACATGCACAAGGAATATGAGCTCCATGTGATACAAGAAATAAACCTGGCTTCTGAAAAAAAATTTTTTTTTTTTTTCTGCTTAGGATGGAAACCCTGGTGGTGTAGTGGTTAAGTGCTTATCAAAAGGTCAGCAATTCAAATCCGCCAGGCACTCCGTGGAAACTCTATGGGGGAGTTCTACTCTGTCCTATCGGGTCGCTATGAGTTGAAATTGACTCAATGGCAATGGGTTTGGTTTTTGGGGTTTTCTGCTTAGGATAAACGATTGACAGGTGTATCCATCCTTGGAAAGAAGGGGTATATAGAGAGTGCATATATCATATAGGTGCAATTAGTGCTTTTTCACAATTTGACTGCCAAGCATTTTAATAACCAGTCGTATAAAATGAACCTTTTTAATTGAAGGTTACACAAAGACATTGGGTGGTTTAGAATAGATGCATAACATGATCAGATGTTTATTAGCAATCATGTTTCCTTCCGTTTTTTGAACAGAAACAAAGCGATGCATTAGAAGATTTTTCATTCCAACAATGGCCAATTAAATATCCAGAACAAGGACAATCATTTCACTATGTAATACAACCTGTCTGAGGGGAATGAGCAGCTCCATTTACGGGCAAAATTCTTGGTCAGGAGCTTGGGAAGTGAACTGGAACGTCACCTCACACTTCACTTCTGATGCTGCAGCTTGCTCCTTTGTCAGGGATTGATAGTTGCAATGGCAGCATTTTCCTGATGCCCTTGATAGTTAAGGTTAGTTAGCCGTGGGTCAGATGGCTGAGGGTTGGAGAGGCAGTTGGGAAGCTAGAGAAACAAAAGTTGGGCATAAAATGAAGCTGTGACTAAGGTAATGAAAAAAAGTTGACAATGTTTTTATCTACTTTTTCTATTACAGAGAGTCATGGAAGAAATAATTAGCAAGTAAATCGGTTACCTTTTTCTAGGCAACAAACCACTCCAAAATGTAACCTGTTGCCACCGAGTTGATTCCAACTCACAGCGACACTACAGGATCGAGTACAACTGCCCCATAGGGTTTCTAAAGAGCCACTGGTGGGCTCGAACTGCCAACCTTTTGGTTTGCAGCAGAGCTCTTAATCACTGCTCCACCAGAGCTCCTAAAATAGCAAACATGTAGACAGTTTGGACTGAGCTCAGACAGAACATTTCTTCTGGCTAAGTTGACAGGAGCCTGGTTGATCTAGGATGGCCTCGGGTGGGATGGATCCTCTCTGTTTTATGTCATCTCTCATTATCTAGCAGACTAGCTCCGACTTGCTCAACTGGCAGCTGGGCCGATTCAGAGAGGCAGAGAGCAGAAGTATACAGGGCCTCCAGAAGCCTCGGCTCAGAAGTGAAGCTCACAACTTATTGGTAAACGGAAGTGTCAAGGCCAGCCCAGATTTCAGGGGTAAAGAAATAGATTCCACCTCTCAATAAAGAGTGAAAAGAGGAACAATAGGTAAGGCATGAAGGAGATAAGAGACGTGGGGAGGTCGAAAAGGGTGCCCTGGAGGAGATTTTTTTACCTATAAGAAGTTGAAAAACGAGGCTTAAAAAATGAAATTAGAGAAATCATCTCCTTTATGAGTTCTGTAGCAAATGCTAGGTTTGCTTGAATTAGCCAATAGAACATGGCTGATGCTCTGTGAAAACAAAACAAGCCAAGCAAACAAACGAACAAGCCAAAGAAATCTGTTCGTTTAATATAATCTCAAAGAATTCTTAACTAGAAATCCAACAACGTAGAGATGGATTTTTTTAAAGGTAGAAAATCTAGGAAAAACATCTACCCTGAGTGGAACAGACCATACAAGTCCAGGCAACCTCCTTCCTGGATGCCTTCTCAAAGGACAAAATAATCTGCACAAATTGCTATCAAAGGTTTTCCCTCAGTCTTCAGTTCTGTGCAAAGAATTCTTGTGAGTCCAGGGACACTGGAGAAGCACTTATTGCTTGGAAGTTGATTTATATAAAGATCCTCTGCTCCCACTCCTTCCCCCTCCCCTCCACCAAAAAAAAAAAAAATTAAGGTCTGATCTTTTCTTATATTTTATTCCAGAAAAGTAGGGAGAAACAGGGCTATAACAGCCAAGTGCTCAGATGTGTCGAGGAGTAGACCAGGGGGTGGAATCAATCCTGGAGAAGTCCCGAGGGGACCACTGACTAACTCTGGGCATTTCTTCAGCTTCCAAGCTTCGGCAGATGAGGACTGAGCAGAGCACTAAGGCTGGATGAGACCTGCTCTAAGACTTGGCAGCCTGAGAACATGGTGCCCTCAGAGCAGCGCAGCGAGACAATGGTTAAAGCTTTTAGTGAGGCACGCCGTGGCCAGGCTGCAAACCTGCAGTGATTTAGTCTCATTGCGTAGAAGTTGGTTGGTTCACAGCAAAGTATCCCTATATGAGGCCACCTAAAAGGCCAATCCATCACCTCCAGCTGATGTGTCCTGAGCAGGCCTGGTGGGAGCACGAGGACTCCATCAGCCCCACCCTTTGTGCTGTGCACCGCTTATATTCCTCTCTAGGTTAAATTTATGACCTTTCTGTCAACTGCTTCTTTAACGCATACGGCTAAATATCAGGGGCATGATACAGACACTCGAGCTCTTCAATGCCTGCTAAGACTAGGGCCATGTAGGGTGCTCTGACAGTCAGCGTGGGTTATTATAATTTAACACCCATGCAGACTGGGTGTCGGGTATCTCACTGAGCAGCTGGCATTCTGTATGCTGTCTTTCCCTCTTATATTACCAGGGAAGTTATGCTGCATCAGAACCCAAGAGAATCATGGAGTGAAAACAGCAATACTTTTTTTTTTTTAACGAATAACTTTTTCTGTTTTCTGGAAATTGTTTGTGAACCAAAAATTCATCTATTAATAAAGAGAAATGACGCAGAATTTTCCTAGTGTCTTTATATCATTGAGAATGTTAAATGGTTAACTACTGGTAAGATAAGATGCAAAACCTAAAATTCCCCAGACTTCACAGCCTATGAGAATATAATGTGTATCTAAACACTGCCGGTTGCTGTCTAGTTGGTTTCCACTCAAGACAACCCAAGTATGTCAAAATAGAACTGTGCTCCAGGAGGTTGTCAATGGCTGATTTTTCAGAAGTAGATGGCCAGGCCTTTCTTCCGAGGCACCATTGGGTAGACTTGAACCTTTTCCTTAGCAGCTGAGCATGCTAACTGTTTGTACCACACAGGGACTCCAAACAGTAGAGACACAAATTTCAGTAGGCCAGGCTACTCCCTGCTTATGGAAAGATGACAGCTATCTGGTGCACATCGCTCCCCAGACTTGGAAAATCCCCAGGAGACCCTCATGGGTGTCTGCTGCCAGGAAGCCACTGCGGAAAGGCTTTTGAATTGGTACCGCTGCCATTATGTACTGTGAGCACACTCGGGGTCATGCCCTGGGCATGGAACAGCGGTAGGTGATCTAATTCTAACAGTTGAATTGCTTTCTTGCCTTCTGCATTGTGCTGAAACCAGGTGGGGTCCTGAGCAGAAAGGAATGAAGTGTCTTCCTTCCAACCTGCCTTGTTTTCTCCCTGGGTGCCAAAAAAGAGAGATGTTGCTACATCATCTGTGTTTAACTCCATCTCTTCCAAAAAAAATTGCTGAGTTCTGAATTGAAGGACTTAGACCCACATATATGGGCGTAGACAGAAGATTACTACCTTCCACAGATCTTGGCCCATTCTGCTGTCTTCCCAAACTACTTTATCGCTTCCCTTCCTCTAAATATTATCTCCAAACTCCATCTTAACTCTCCTTCAGTGGGGGAAAATGCTAAACTAAGTAAAGCCATGCGAAAGCAGAGACTTCCAAAGTTTGGAAATCTAACTTCCAAACACATTTGGTTTTCAGTGAAAACTCAACACTGCAACCACACCTACATGCTTTTACAAATGGCATGAACTTCCTAGTATCATATTTCGAAGGTGAGATTTACTAAAAGAAATGTTTCATGTTTAACAAATTTGGAAAATGCTGCCTCATAAATCTCTAATTGGAGATTCATCATACACAATACACGCCAAGGGCACAGGAACTTCTGCATAAAGCAACTTGTTTTCTTTTGCTTAAACCAGCTTTTCCAAAACTTATTTGATGATAGGAATATTTGAATTTTTTTTTTTGAAATGTGACGGTTAATTTTTATAGGTCAGCTCAGTTAGGCTATGGTTCCCAGTGGTTTGACCACACAATAGTCTAGTTTCTGTCACTGAGTAGTTAAATATGACTAAATCATTTGGACTTGGGTAGAGCAGATTTCATTCTGGAATGGAATGGAATGTAATACACTGTAATGTAATTACTTCACATGTAATGTAATTTAATGTTATCACCTCTCATAATGTAATGTGATGTAATGCAATGTAATCACTTTCCATAATGTAATGTAATCAAGCAATCAATCAGTTGGGGTCATACCAGTCAGTGTCCGGTGGATCCTAAACCTAATCACTTCTGACTTAGAGCAAATTGGACAGAGACATAATCACATAGGGGAAGACAGAAGATATGTGAGGACCCACCTACAAGTAAAGGAACGCCAAGGATTGCTGGCTGACACCAAAAACTAGGAGAGAGGCTGACAGAAGGAATTGGCATGGCTGAGACCCTAATTTGGACTTTCAGCCTCCAGAACTGTGAAAAAATAAATTTTTGTTCTTTAAATCACCCACTTGTGGTATTTGTCTTACAGTAGCACTAGGAAACTAAGGCACATAACATCTAGTTCCTGAGGAACTAGTATTGCATAGAACAGAACTTGTGAAAATATTCTACACAATTTTTGTTAACAGGTGCTTCTGACTGGTTACTCATGGAGTTATGCGAAAGAAGTCTAGATAAACTTTTCTGAAGTTATTCACTCCATTTCTTTCTAGATAGCTTCAGACCCCTTCTCACACTAGGAGGCGCTGTGAGGTAAGGGGAGCAAAAGACAAAACTGTCATGATAAGTAATGTCTTCCAGTGAAGCATTCCGACAAGAAGGTGGACAGACAAAGGGATCAGCTCCTCTGTAAAGGCTCCATCTGTCAGTTAGTCCCCACAGATCATGCCAAGATGGCAACACGTGAGGAAAAGTCCATGTCACTGGATCTTCTACATTCAAGGGAAACTGACAGCCCAGTTTTTGGTGAAATCTAATCTTTAAATGTTGGCAACTATATTTGATTTAAAATCAAGGAAAAGGAAAACATCTTACAAGCAGGCACCCTCCTCCCCCAATAAAAAACTAATGAATGAAACCACTTTTGAGTTGAACGTAATCCATGTGTTTCCAGGGTGCAATCTGCTATCTAAATCCAAGGTTGGAAATTCAGAAGGAATGTAGTAGAGGGAAAAAAATAAATAAATAAAGCCATGCCCTCAAATCCTGTCTGCATTTAACTCTTGCATGCAGCCTGCTTATTGAAGAATACAGTTTTTGTGATTATTTTATTGCATATGTGAGCTTATAATTTACCTCCAGTGAGAGTAGGAATTATGACCTAGGTGTTCAGAGGCACTTTGGACTCTCAAGTGAAGTATTTTTTTTATGCTGTCGAAGTCAAATAATCAGTGCTTGAGGCCATACACCCTCTAGGGATGTTAAAGATTAATTTTGTTAAAAACAGAATTTAGTAATGAACTTTGCAATCATGTTTATTGTTTTAAGTGGCTGAACCCTAATCCATTATCACTAAGGATAAAAAGGATATTTTAGTGAAGTCTACAATTCAAAGGAAGTTTTATATTGGTTAAAATCATCCAGGAATTATTTTAATCCCTAGTAAAAATGTGTATCAAATGCAATTACCTCTCAGTGCAACAGTGACAACATTTTGGCCTGGAACTGTTTTTATCCTGCCATCCAGCTTTATACCCCTATTTATAAATGACTAGACGGACGGATGGAGGGATGGATGGATGGATGGATGGATGGATGGATGGATGGATATATGATAGATAGATGATAGGTAGATGAATAGGTAGATGAATAGATTCTAGAAAAACCACTTTGTTTGACATCGAGATAGGTTATATATGAACCATGATAATGTAAAAAAATGATTTTGTGGATTATTTGTTATTCTCCTATTTTAGCTCACACTTTTCAATAGATTCTAATACCCTATGAAGTATATTTATCTCTCACATATTTTACTTCTATAGAAAGTCAATGAATAATGATTTTTTTTTAAAGTAATGTAATTTTTTTTTTTTACATTACAGGCCATTTTGTTTCATTTTATTTATTATCATATCTTGTAGAAATATACATCTGACAAGTTAACAATAATTTTATTTTTTACAATTGGCAGGATATTTCAATGAGATTGGGTGTTGATTTTTAAAGAAATGCTCCTCTTTTCAGAGCAATAAATAAATTCTGAATATGTCAGTTTTTAAAGCCTGGGTTTTACAAAATGAACCTTTTTTTGTTTTTTTTTTTTTAATGGGCACACATATATTAGATGAATACTTGGCCTGCATATTGCAATTTCTGCTCTTGGTTTATTGATTTTTCAATTAATCCTCTGTTTTCGCTAGCATTTAAGTGATTTTTGGCAAGAGCTAAAATTATAAAATTTTCCTTATCTCCTCTTCAGGGGCAGAAAGAGTTTTATTTTGTTGTTGTTTATTCATTCTAGAAGAGATCAAAGAACTAGTGAGACAAAGAGAAAAGAGTGGCTGGTACAGCAAAGGAAGGATGAGAAGAGGCAGATTTTTGGCAGAACCGAATGTGTTAATCTGTGGGGAAATTAGTGATTAAAAAAAAAGTATTCTCAGCTGCACATCTGAAGAAAAAAAAATTACAGGCCTAATTTTCCTTTGAAAATTTAAAATGTTAGAAAGTTGTACGATATAGTTATCTAAGTTCTTCCACCTCACAGTCACCATGCCCACCGAAGGAAGTGGGAATTATGTATGGATGCAAATCAGATGACTACTGCAAAGAATTTAGAAACATTTCAATAAACATACTTGCAAATATTTTTGGTATTTTAAAAAAGTAGGACACATATGTTAAACTCAAGTGAAGAGGGCCTAAAAGGGAGTCTCCAAGTGCACAGTTTGCGTCTATATTTGTGTGAACCATTTGGTTAAGTATTTTACAAAATATCTACACTTTATTTTCCAGTCCTTCTGGAATTTTCAAAATACTGTATATCCTACAATAGACTTTTCAACATATGTGTGAGCTGTAGTGTGAAAATAATTGTGGAAATAATTCTAGTTCTATATAATTCCCCAACCTACTTGCCTTGAATTGGCTGAATGTGTTTTTCATTTGAGTATGCATAGAAAACGTTTAAGTATTTCACACAAAACTCATTTAGATCTAAAAGTATCTCTGCAATTGAAGAAATTTTGCCAACTTGAGGAAATTAGCAAAGATAACATTTAATAACACCAAAAAAAGAGAGTTCTTAACTTTGTCAGATCTCTTTAAAATGCTCAGGAGTTCAGGTGAACTACAGAGATGTTTAGCTAAAACACTCATTCCTTAATTTACAAGATATTTGACAGTGGGGAAAGAGTAGTCTGCATTTCTTGGGCTTTCTAAAAATTAAATATCTAATGGCCTCTTAGAAAAATAGAAAAGATTTCTAAGGAATGATTACTTTCCATTCTATCCTCTGTTAGGGAGTCTTTCTCAGGTTCTAGGATCCTTCTATCCTTCGTTCTCAAAAGTTGCTAAGAGCAGCTTTTAAAATAACCAAGGCTTTTCTTTAACCTTCTCTTCCTGAGCTTCTTCCTCCTCCACCTTTTTTAAACTGACTTAAGATGCTGTAAAAACTATCAAAGAAAAAACTAGCACTCAGCAGAGCTATACGCATGTGGGTGCTAAATAAATACTTTTGATGATGATGAATGTTGGCAAGTCTCCATGGAAGAAAGACCTTACACAAAAGATGTTATAATTATTATGTTTAAATGATTATGCTATAATTATTATGTTAAAAATCTCCCATGCTCTCAGAGCTGCTCTGCAGTGGCAGGGCTGTGACATCCCCATTAAATCTCATCCTTTGCTGATGCACTTGCCACCTTCCCCAGCAATGCGAAGACAGTGGCTTGGCCAAGCCAGAGCACACCTGTGTAATGGGAGGGAGTTATTACAACACTCTCTCCACTTCCCCCTTTCCTCACTATGGGGTCTCTCGGCCACCAAAGGACCACATTTTCCATTTGTTCCAAGGTTTTATGTTTTTAACCACTTGCTGTAAAAGATTTTGCCAAGCTCTTTCACAGAAAATTTAAACGAAGCTCAAAATGTTACCTACCTCTCCTGGGGTTAAATAACTTTGCAAAGGAAAGATGATAAAAGTGAAATACATGAATATCTAGCGATGAGACTTTTGATTAAGAGATAGAGGTTTCCCTGAAGAAAACCTTTGGATTCAGGAACAGTTCTATGGGGATTTCACGGGATTCAGAGATACTAAACGAACAAACAAGCAAACAAAAAAAGTTGTTGTTGAGTTGATTCTGACTCACGTGATCCATGTGCGTCGGAGTAGAATTCAGCTCCATAGGGTCTTCAATCTTTGGTTTTTCAAAAGTAAATCACTAGGACGTTCTTCCAATATGCCTCTGGGTGAACTCGAAACTTCGACCTTCAGGTTAACAGCCAGGGGCACGTTAGCCATTTGCACCGGAGTGTGTCAACTTTTTGCACCAACCAGGGACACCCCAGAGATTGGTTTGACATGTAAATATCTTATTCTACGGAGATATTATATTTTCTTTTTCTTTCTGGGGCCCCTCTACAGTTTCCTATATTAAGAATATCGGCTATGATTTTCATAGACTAGTACTTGCATACTGATGATTTTTCACCATCCTAAGAATTTTCTGTAGAATTATAACAAAGGTTGAGTTCAGCCAGATTTTCAGTTCTAGCTGAGGCAGCAAATACTTCCAAGTAAACCCATCTCTCTTTGTAGACAACCAAGAGATTTTCCAAGACGTTTCTAGCTTAGATGCTTTGAGGCCGTTCAAGTCACATCCAAGTATCATTTACCTCTTAGAACCAATAATCACAAATAGACTTGATTTTTATTGCCATTCCTAAGGTTTTGAACAGTACAGAAGAAGAACTCCAGTTTTCTAATGGCATCATCGGCTGACTGTTTCTGACGTCAGCCGAGGTAACAGCGGTGAGTGGCAGAGGTTTAGAGACATGGTTTCAAATACTCGATTCAATACAACTCAGATCTCTGCTTGCTGAATGCAAAGAGCCCATCACACCTACTGGCACATAGAAGGGGCTTTTCTAATAGTCTTTATGCTTTTTTTTTTTTTTGCCATAGATTCAATTCTGACTCATAGCAACCCTATCGGCCAAAGTAGAACTGCCCCATAGGGTTTCCAAGGAGCAAACTGCCCAGCTTTTGGGTAGCAGCGGAGCTCTTAACCACTGCGCCACCAGGACTCCATGCTTACAGGTATCACCGTGAATTGTCATGGTCGGAGTTATGAACTTCTTTCGTTAAAATCGGAGAGAAACCGCGATACGTAGGAGAGCTGGGTAAGAATAACCTATTGAGAGGACTTTCTAGAGAGGATGAGGTTCAAAAAGGAAGAAATGGCACAAGAGCAAAAAGACAAGTTTACAAACCAAAGTCAGAGGATTTTGGATTAATTGAAACCCTCAAGTGGTGCATGGTAAGTGACTGCCTATTTAGAGCCAACAGATAGGTTTCCGTGAGGTTAAGGAAGCGAAAAATCCCATACGAAGCTAGTGAGATGTTAAATTCTAATTAGAAGTGTTAATTAAAAAAAAAAAAAATTCCAATTTCATCAGTGAGAGGGCTTTTGTTGTTCCGATTCTCTTTGCTACAGTGAATTCTAAGTATCCTGACTCACTTTGTTCCAATATTATTTACCACTTCCACAGGGTGGAGAAAAGTGGACTATGGCCGTAGGAGCATGGAGCATTAGTGTGCGGTCCCCAGGGCGGCTGTGGTAAGCGGTCTATCACCGTTTTCACGAAACATTCCTATTTTCAGGGCTTTTTTTTAAACTCAGGCATAGGAACTCATTGTGGCTCAAAGTACAGCAAGCCAAGTTTGGGACTCCCAGGAAGAGACAGCATTTAGGTAATTCTTCTTCACAGCATCCTTTCAGTGGGCCCTTTTGTTTTGCTTTTATATTTTTAAAAAAGATCCAAATAAATTCCCAAAATTTAGATGGGATTATTTCATTGTTGTGTGTTAAGTTAAATAGTGATAATATAATTTAACATGACATTTTGTAGACCATTAATCCATAATGAGGATTAAGCCCTTTGATTAAGCATGCAAATATTAGCTATTTGAAATTCTGTTTAAAAATCAAACATTAAATTAAATTTAATATTCAACAGATTTCAAAAGAAGATGTAAATGGACATTAATGTTTTAATTTCAGTGGTAGTAAACAACATGCTCCTAATTATTTCATGTAATGTTAAAGGTTTTCTTAATTTATATTATATTGCTAAAATAATTTCATTAATGCCTGGATAGTTTCAAATATTTATTAGAAGACTTTTAGAGGAAATAGTTACACACATACACACACACACACATATGTATACTATTTAACAAGGGTTTCAAATACAAACCTTGAGCACAGGAGGGCCTATTTAGTAAAATACACAGAATAATTTTATTACACTGAATACTTATTTACTTAACCACAATAGTAATTTAAAACCATTGTAGTTAATATTATATGGTTTTTAAAAATATGATAGTTTTATTTATTTAACCACATGATTTTTCCAGAATACCCAATGCCATCTCTTGTATTTTTAAAGTAGTTCTTCCAACGCCAATGTAAAAATAGAGGCTATGGTTGAAATAGTCAATGTATGTTGAAATCCCCCAATAAAAAGTTTCCAGCATACAGTTCTTTTGAAGTCACCTGGCTATGATGTAGTATCTGTTAAAAATGGATGAACTTTATATATAATTTATTATGGAATATATGTAAAATGGTCCAGGAAAAAAATATAAACTCTACCATTTGTTCAAGCTCTTTATGTTATAAGCGTGCCCCTACTTGTTTGCATCTTTCTCTGCAATATAGAACCTTCTCATTTCTCTTTCTACTTCCTGTCTGTTCAGGGCTTCTGGTTACAGCAACACTCCTACCTCATTAGCCTCTTCCCAACTCAATGACAAGGGCAAACCCTTCCATTTCCATCTTCCATATCAAAATATAACTGTCCTATAAATATCATATGATCCCACTTATATGAAATATCTAGAATAGGCAGATGTAGTTTTTAGGGGCAGGATCCCTGGTGGTGCTATGGTTAAGCACTCAACTGCTAGTGGAAAGGTCAGAGGTTCAAACCCACTAGCCACTCTGAGAGAGAAAAGCCTGATGACCTGCTTCCATAAAGATTACAGCATAGGAAACTGTATGGGAAGTTCTACTCTGTCGTAGAGGGTATCTATGAATCAGAATCAACTAGAGGGCACCCAACAACAACAAGGGGCAGGAGGGAGGAGAAAAAAGAGAGTCATTGCTTAGGGGGCACTGAGCTTCTCATAAAGGGTGATGAAAAAATTTTTGAAAGGATACTGGCGTGGTTGCACTATACTATGAGTGTAATTAATGCCACTGAATTATATATGTAAAAAAAGCTGAAATGGCAAATGTTCCGATATATGTGTATATATAGACTCACTGTGAGTTGGAATCGACTTGACGGCAATGGGTGTATACATATATATATATGTCTACACATGTATATATAACATGTCACATTTTCACATTTTCATTGTGATACACAATAAAAAATGTGAAAAAGAATCTTTAACATTCCTAGATCTCACATTTCACAGTTCTTTTCTTCCGTAGTGGACCTAAAAATGTCATAGATTATGTTAGTTTTGATTTTGTAAGAATAGGATTTTCAACAGTAAGGATAGATCAATAAGTTCCTAGGCATACACACTTTTAGAAAATTTCAGCATACATCATATATAGTATGTTTCATATGAGAAAAGATAAGACAAGTAATTCAATGATTCATTGGTGTTTATTTTTGTTCAACATTAGCCATTATTTTAAAAACTCTTCTAAAAAAAAATGCATTGTTGTTGAGTAGACTTCAACTCATAGTGACCCTATAGGACAGAGTAGAACTGCCCATTAGGGTTTCCAAGGAGTGGCTGATGAATTCGAACTGCCAACCTTTTGGTTTACAGCTGAGTTCTTAACCATTATGGCACCAGGGGTCCTAGAATGCTTTTAGGACTCTAAAATTAACACACGCCTTCATTCAGAATTAAAATCATCATTATTTTAACAGTTGAATGTCTGTAAAATTATGGTAGTAGTTGTAGAGCCTGCCTAACTTCAGGGAGGATAACATGAATCAAGATCAGCCCGAGGCTGATCCCTATGAGGTGGAGGTCAGACATACCTCCACTCTCCAACCTTTTTTACCAAATCTGACTCCACTCTCTACTTCTCTTCTTGGTTCCATTATCTGTTGCAATGGCCACACAGTACTCACAGACCGTACTTACAGTTAAGTGGTTTCTTAAGGAACAAGGACCGCAGGATCAGAGTCAGGAAGCAGGTAGGCAAAATCTCCCTTCTGTAGTGCAGGACAGCTTCCTTAGCTCTTCTTGACCTTTCAGGCCTCCTCTCAGTTCCCTGAGGACAGGCCTTCTCTTGGCCCCCTGAGGACAGGCTCTTCTCTGCCCCCTCAGAACAGGCTCTTCTTGGCCCTGCTGTCTGTAGCCACTAGTTCTATTGCTGGATCTTTCCTGGCCTCTCGCTGTCTTCAGTGTTACAGCCTGTCTCAGGCTGAGTTCTCTAGAGAGAAATACCAGTAAAGCCTATAAATATAGAGAGAGATTTATATCAATGAACTGGCTCACGTGGTTGTAGAAGCTGAAACATCCCCAGTCATGGGTCAGGCTGGAGGCTTCTTCTGATTCCTGTAGCCACAGGGCTGGTGGACCCAAGATCGGCAGGTTGGACAGCAGGGCTCTTGCTCACAGTCTGCTAAGACTGATGAATTCCAAGATTGATAGGCAAGACGGCAGGTAAGCTTCTAACTCAGGTCCAAAAAACTAGAGGTCAGATGAACAGGAGCCAGCTACAGGATCCAGAGTGAGTAAAAGCCCCTGAGCCTTGCCAGGAAGTCCATTTATATCCAACGGAGGACACACTCCCAAAGAAACTCCCTTTCAACTGGTTACTCACAGCAGATCCCATCATGGAGGTAATCAAATATCATCATGGAAGTGATCACATCATCATATGACTGCCAAACTACATTATAACTGCCAAACCACAGAGAATCTTGGCCCAGCCAACTTGACACACAACCTTAATGATCATACAGCCCTTGACCTGTGTTAGAGTTCTTTTAGGAAGTTCCTTGCCTCCTGTCTCTCTGGTTCTTTTCTCTCTCTTCTTTTTTCCTTCTGCTTCTTCCTATTGCTCCTTTTCCTGCTTCTTTCTGGCTGAAAAACCTCTGTGAGGTGGGCTGCTCCTTATCAGTTGCAAGACATGGCTCTTCCCAGCAGGGGACCACAAGCTGACCAATCCTCTCTCGGTAAGCCACAGACACTTCGTTTGCATAATAGGCTATGGTCACCTCATTTACATAGTCTATTGACCAATCCCTACAAGGTGCATACCAATCACAGGGCAGGCTGCAGTCCAGGGCCAGACAAAAAAGCATCAATACCAAGTTGTTTACAGCTTACCCAGGAAATGTCAATCAACCTGGACAAAAGTAACAAACCCTATGGGGTAGAAAACTAGGGCAAAATAACTCCTCAGGGATTAGTGGGAAAATCCCTCAAGCTGTTTTTCTGAAGAGCCAAGGTAAAAGGCCACATAAAAGAACTCATTTCACCACAATGCCTCTGGATAGATAGATGGATTACCTTTGTTTTAATAAGAATCCATGCATGCAGTATGCTCCCAGCCCATATGCATGTTGGTGGGTACTACAGTATGGGTGTGAGGGGCAGGCTAAACTGCATAATACAGGGAGATAGGTTTTTTGGTTTTGCTTCCAAAGGAAAGAGGAAAGAAAACGTTAAGAGAAGGTAGAGGAAGAAGTCAGAGAAATAGACCTACAAATAAAATAAAATGGCAAGAGGCTAGGACTTGGTGTAATCATTTGTCACTGAGTCAATTCTGACTCATGGCAACCCCGGGTGGGTAAGAGTAGAATTGATCTCCACAGATTTTCAGTGGCTGATTTTTCAGAGTAGATTGCTAGTCCTTTCTTCCTAGGTTACTCTGGGTAGACTTGAACCTCCAGCCTTTCAGTTAACAGACAAGCTTGTTAACTGTTTGCATGACCAAGGGACTCCAAGGTTCGATGTAAGAACAGTTAAACTCTCTTTTGGTAAAGTGACCAGAAAACATTATGATGGTGACAATTGTTTCATTCAAAATTGTCTATGTACCTTCTATGTCACTCTCTTTAACCAAGGCCCCAGTAGAACCGACTAGGTCATAGAGGTTTTGCCTGCATGAGGTTTGGTGGTACTCAAAAGTATTAGATTCTGTATTTAAATGAATGTACTACAGAACAGGAATCAGGAACCAAGAGATAATAAGAAATCGGGTACTTTGGAAGTAAGGGAAGCTATATTGATGTAAACCCCATAGGAATTTACAGAAATCTATAAAGGCTATCAGCACAGGCTATGGTATTGGGAAGTGGAATTCAAGCCTTAATGTTAAGATATAAAAGCTTCCAGATTTTATATATATATATATAACAAAATTTTCATTATCTACAAATTGATTTTATGATGGCAGTCTTATGAATGTCACATACTTTTATTTCCTCACATTGTTTAACAAAATATTTCATATATAATTGTAAACATAAAGGCTAAATACTCAAGGCAGGCACCCTTAGCTGGATTTGTAGTTAATAACTTGCCTAAGGCCACACAGCTAGTAAGTGGTAAAGCCTGGGTTTGAACTCAGACTGTGTTTAGATTTCATAGGAACAGTGAATCGGTATAAAATGGTGTTTTATAAGAACTTGTTGAAGCAACTGGAACTGCTTGGCATACGAAATTAAAAAAAAAAAAAAACTGGAGAAATGAGAATAATAAAATTTTTTTTTTTTTTTTTGAGATCCACTAGGTACAGATCATGTCTGAAAAATCAGACCATATGGGCTCAGGCATATGACCAATTCCTTACTACATGTGATGCTCAAATTATGCAACATCTTTGAGTTTGAAATTCTCTAAAAAAAATTTTTTTATATACCAGTAGATTCTATCAACCCTAAAAAGTAGAAACGACAGAGAAATGTAAGCCTTGGCAGATCTTATCTTCACAATGTCTAGGACAGATAGTCTCTTAATAGGCAAAATAAAATTAAGCCTATACAGTTGTATAATCATCAAAAATATAAAAATTGATTGGGCAGTGTTTTGATCTGTTGTATACAGAGTCACTATGCGCTGGAACTGACTTGAAGGCACCTAACAACAACAGCAACAAATAATACACATTATGCATGTAAATAAATTTTAAAACACACATCCATGCAACATTTTTCACAAGTACTCCGTATGCGAATCGTTTATGTAGCCAGCCATTGGAATAATATATCAAACTATAGGAATCATTCATGGAGCCATTTATCAGCTTTATGGGCCCGGAGCACAACTAGGGACCTACAGTTGTCACCATCTTCCTCAGGTGTTTCTAATATTGGAGCCACCTTTGTGTACCATGGATTTATGACAAGGTAAGCTCATGAGGTACCTTTAAACCCTTTCCCAGTGAAGCCTGCTGGGCTGATGTCTGCTGAAAATTATTCATAGGTCATTTATACTTTTTATGTATAGACTGAACAACTTGCTTTTAAAGGTATTTCCTTATATTTAGCCTTTTGGAAGCTCATATGCTACTTTTCTGTCCACCAACACAGGCTTTTGAAATATGGCTACAGCTAGCATTCGACTGTCTGGTATTTCAGTCACTGTGAACTCACTCACCAGATTATTTACAACACTTTAAAATGAGACCAGCACCAGCCCTAATCTTTGGAGAAGCTCACTCTTCTATAAAAATAATAATAATAAAAAACAGTGTTGTACATGTGCTCCCCATTTCTCCTGTGTTCACCGTCTCTAAAGCAGTTCCCTCTGCATGAAGAAGCAGACTGCTCAGCCCCACGGTGGTTTTTGGATAGGTTTGAAATGAATTTATGGATTTAAATCATTTTTATATTTTGGTTTATCTTTTATTCTTTGTCGATACTGCAATAGGTCATTTGTTATTATTACTTATTATTGAGACACTTTTGCTTGCAAGTGACAGAAACACAACTCCAACCAGCTTCTTGTAAGGATTTAATAATATTTCGTAGAAACCAAAAGCAGGAATAAAGCCTGACTCAGGAAAAACTGGAAACTTCATTTTTCTTCTCTTCTCTTTTTGCATTTTGGTCGTTTTTTTTTTTTTTTTTTTTGAGAGAATCATTTTGGCTTTTCTGGTCCAAACATCAAAATTATTTTTAATTCCTTGGTTTGCTAGAAAAATTTTTCTGAGAAAAAAATAACGTCACATTTTGCTTTGGTTTGCATTTCATGTTATTAGTGAGGGTGAACATGTTTTCATATTTTTATTTTTTTTATTTGTAGTTATTTGTGAATTGCCTCTTCCTTGGGCTATTTTTTAAGGAGAGATATTTATCATTTTAATTCCTTTATAAGAGTTCTTTGTATTGTTAAGGTATTAACTTTTTTTCTGTAACATGTACTCTCAGCTTGCTATTTGTCTCTTCAGCATTTTCTGTTATTATTTGGTGTAAATAAAATTTTTTATTTTTTTTTTTTCAGTTGCCATCCTTGGCTGTTAGGTCCACAAAGGTTTTAATGATTATATAAATATTCATTTCTATTGTATTTTAGTTCATCTATGATTGTTTAAAAGGAGCCCTGTTGGTGCAACGGTTAAATGCTCTGCTACTAACCAAAAGATCAGTGGTTCAAACCTACCCAGCTGCTGTGTGGCAGAAAAGACCTGGAGATATGCTCCGGTAAAGATTACAGCCTAGGAAACCCTATGGAACAGTCCTACTCTGTCATACAGGGCCACTATATCAATTTAATGACACACAGCAACAAAATGATTTTTAAAGATTTAAATCTTAGATGTGTCTGGAATGTACTTAGTAGAAGGTGAGGTAGATATTCATATCTATTTTCAATTGTTTTACTACTTGTTTTAATAATGTTATTGAGAGCTTTAATCTATGAGAAGGCAATCTTATATTTGCACACACACAATTTAGTCCAGGGTGCTTCATAGAATAATTACTCTAAAATTTAGTGGTATAAGATAACCATTTATTTTATAATGATTTTGGGGGTCAAAGATTCAGAAAAGGCTCAGCTGGTTAGTTTGTCTCTGCTCCACATGGCATTAGTTTAGATTGCTGGTGCTGGAGGATCCAGTTCCAAGATGTCTTCTTCTCCTATGCCTCAGTATTCTTGTCCTCATTTCTTCTCATGGAACATGTCATCTCATCTCCTGGGTTCTCCGTGAGGTTTGGGCTTCTCATCATATGAAAGTCTCAGGATAGTTTCAACACTTCCAACAGGCAGGAAAAGAAAACTATTAGAGCAGAACTGGCAGTGTTATTTCCACTATATTCTATAGTTCAAAGCAGCCGCAGAGCCTACCCAGATTCAAGGGGATGAAGAAACAGACTACACCCACCCCTCACTTATCAACATGGTTAGGTTCCAAAGATCAGATCGTTATGCAGAAATCAGCATTATGCGAAAATGGAGGAAGGCCACAACAGATCACAAAATGGAGGATGACTACATTACATTTTAACGAATGTGCTAAATACATGACTAGGGTATGTTTTGTCTCTTCTTTTTTATTCATATTATGAGTTATTCACTTGATCTAAGTTTAACCTTGTTTTAGACTCTTGCTACCTATAAAATGGAAAGCGTTGTGAAACCTGGAAACAATCAAAGCTCATCTTGTAAGTGATAAAACACATCAGGATGCTTCAATTGCTCCTCTCCCACAGTTAGGGAAATAGAATTGAGGGGTCTGCTTTTCTACCTCTGATTGGTAAGAGTAACTGAAAGTGTAGAATTATTTTGCATACAGAACCTGAATGGCACAGCTTCAGGGTTTATTATGCAAAACACTGCCTTAAAATAGTATACTTTATCATGTTTTTTAACCGATAAAAAAACTCTAAGCTTTAAAGTTATTTTGCTTGAGTATATGCAGTCTTCCTGTCTCAGTCATAAGCGGCTTTTAGAATATCCTTTACAGTCTCGTGTGCAACTTAAAATACTACGCGATAGGATTTCCTTCCTTCTAGCTGGTTTATCAGGGGAGCAAAATGAGAAAACATATACTATAGCTTAATCCTTTTTCTTTTCTAATGCAACATTACCCCATCTGCCTAATTTTCAAAAGGCTCCATTTATTTTTAAGATTATTTGTCCTTTTTCTCCTTTCTCAGCAATCTCATGGGACTCTATTGGCATTAGTCTGTAGGAAGCTTCCATAAACGAGATTTAGTTGCTTTTGAAACATATGTTGCATTTTTCTACTTTTGATTGTGATAGAAGCACCAGGCATTGTGCTAAAGTGCTTTATAATTAAAACTTGAGAGCAGACCAAGGGACTCTTTATTATCCATGTTTTACAAATGATGAAACTGAGACTCAGGACGTTAAGTGAGGTTATACAACTAATAAGTAATAGAGCCTCACTTCAACCCATGCCACCCAGCTTTAGCAGCTGTGCTCTTGACCACTGAGCTAGGCAAGCCTTGTAAGTAAAATTATGTTGTATATCAACTCTGCTATTTTATATATGAACTTTCCTCTTTCATTGCATAGACCTTTTTTTATTACTTTTCCCTTTTTTTTACTTCATAGGATAATTTTGCTTCTTAGATTATTTGCTTAGCAAAATTATCCTATGAAGTAAAAAAAGAAAAGTAACAAAAAAGTCTATCTCCAAGGGCGAGAAGGGAGAGGGTTGACGTGTTGTGGGGTTGGTAACCAATGTCACAAAACAATATGTACACTAATTATTTAATGAGAAACTAGTTCTATAAACCTTCATCTAAAGTACAATAATAATAAAAAATAAAAAAGTCTATCCAATAAAAGACTTATGATGCAGATGACACAATCTTGCTTACTGAAAGCCAAGAGGACTTGAAGCATTTATTGATGAAGATCAAAGATTACAGCCTTTGGTATGGATTACATCTCAACACAAAGAAGACAAAAATCCTCACAACTGGACCAATAATCAACATCATGATAAACAGAGAAAAAATTGAAGTTGTCAAGGATTTCTTTTTGCCTGGGTCCACAACCTACACCCAAAGAAGCAGCAGTCAGAAAATGAAACAATGTGTTGCATTGGGCAAATTAGCTGCAAAAGACCTCTCTAAAGTGTTAAAAAAGAAAAGATGTCACTTTGAGGACTGAGGTGTGCTTGACCCAAGCCATGATGTTTTCAATCTCCTCATCCGCATGTGAAAGCTGGATGAAGGATAAGGAAGATTGAAGAAGAATTGATGCCTTTGAATTATGGTGTTGGTGAAGAATATAGAATATACCATAAACTGCCAGAAGAATGAACATGTCTGTCTTGGACGAAGTACGGCCAAAGTGCTCCTTGGAAGTTAGGATGGCAAGACCTCATTTTACGTACTTTGGACGTGTTATCAGGAGGCACCAGTCCCTGGAGAAGGACATCATGCTTGGTAAACTAGAGGGTCATCGAAAAAGAGAAAGACCCCCAACGCGATGGACTGACAGAGTAGCTGCAACAGTGGGCTCAAACATAATAACGATTATGAGGATGGCCCAGGATAGGGCAGCGTTTTGTTCTGTTGTACACAGGGAGTTAGGATTTGGAACTGACTCCAACAACAACAAGGATAATTCTAGGCAGTAGTTTTATTTGCTAGGCAGACATGAGTTTTAGAATCTGGAGTTTGGCTGGATAAAATGGTTTGCTGCTTCTCCTTGTGGTCAAACCAGTCTAGGTATTTCTCGAAACTCCCTTTTTTTGTCATCACATGTCCGTCCTGCGTATCTTTTCTCAGTCCTTTTTCTTCTGAAATTGCTCCTTGCTTCTGCAAATAACTTTTGCTCATTTTTTTTTTTTCTTGAGGCCATTCATTCCTGCCAAGTCACTGGAAGAAAAAAATGATATTTTAGAGTGCTTTTACTAGAATATACATTAGGGGAATATGTGGACTCCGAAGCTGAGAATTAGGACTCTGATCGGTGGATCTGAAAACAAAACAGTGTGTTGGAGTCTATTTTTTCATGAGTGGATGCGCAATACGGGTGTAATGAATGAATGTTTTGGTTTTTAATTAAAATATCAAAACTTCAAAAACAAGCCATATTCAGTTACACACAATAAAAATTAATGTAATGAAGTAAGAAGAAATAGTAATAGAATATATGGGAAGAGGAAGAGAATATAGACGGCTCTATTTAGAGTAAACACAAGGAGACCTCGGATGTTAACCTGGATTCATCCAGAACCAAAACTAGAAGAGATTGAAATGCGGAGACATGCAGTCAGTAGGGTGATGAATAGGGGAACTGAAGCATGAATATAGGCCAAATAACAGGCCAGATCTAGATAACTGATCAAATTTGATTTTCAAGCCTGAGCTGGTATTTGGATTCTCTTAAAAGTCTCAAATTTAAGTGTATACATAAATCATAAGTGGGAAAATTGCAGTCAAATTTTATAATCAGCTTAGGAGGTATACAGCACTCCAAAGTTGTCTTTTAGAAAAATAGCAAAGTTGCATGTGGCAACGTTATCTGGCATCACAGCATCACACAAGTCCTGGAGGACGAGACCTATCCAGTAATCATGAATCCAGAAGACGAAGACAGCAATAAGCAGACCTTTTCACTTTAAAGAGCTATGGTTGGGGAGACAATAGGAAACCAGGGTATTCATAGGATGATAACTTAAAACAGTGGGGTCAGCAACTGGGTAAGACTTCAGGCACCAGAAGGAGGACAAGCAACCAAAGGTTGATGTAGTTGGAGTAATGCCTGCAGGTACGAACAGCTTGGGTATCGGGATCTCAGGCTATCAAATGGTAACAGGAAGTAACGTGGCGGGAACCCTAGTCCCCTCAGTCTGACAACACAGTGAGAAGGAGAGTAGAGTCAACGAGAATGAACTTTGGTTCCACCCTGAGCTCTGGCACTTGTGGCTGTGTGACACTGGTCAGGTGATTTGATTTTGTATCTGTAAAATGGGAAACTAAGAGAACACCTCGGATGGATTTTTAGATAAATGAATACGCAGTGCATGTTGTTACGCTTAGAATAGTTACCGGAGTACTACATAAATGTATTAGTAAATATAGGCTATTATTACTAAAAAGTAACAGCAAGCTGGAGAGAAAACAGAGTACTACATGAGCATTGAAACCAGTCAGAAATCCACTGTGGCCTTCTTTAGGAATAGGGACCTTACTTAAGACATTTTGGTTGGTTGAATTATTTAAGTAATTACACTCTGTTCCCCAAATACTTAGCAAAGCCTATTAACCACAAAAGACCTTTCCAGTGTGTGTGTGTGTGTGTGTGTGTGTGTGTAATCAAAACAAAGAGTGATTCCACATAAGGGCAGATGGCATAAAATAAGCATAGGTGCCCATTGAAGAGCGAGAAGAGAAAAAAAAAAAAAAACTTATTTAGCCCATCAGAAGCTTAGAGGCAGCAAAGATTTTGAGAATAACTCTAGTAATGTGTAGTAATTCTGGGAGAGGGATTATACCTCAACATTATCTAGATCTGAAAAAGCAAGCAAGGTGAGCACAGCCAATATTGGTGCTATAATTAATTCAATAAGTATTTATTAAGAGTATACTTTATGCCAGATATTCTGTTGATCATGGTGATAAAAGATATATGATAAATGGCTTTTGTTTTTAATAGTTTATTGTGCATGAGTGAGACAGGCTAATAATCAATGAGAATGCAATGTAAGATAAATAGATGAGAAAGGATTTTAGTCTGCCTAATTTTTTTTTTTTTTTTTAATGAATGCAAGTTAACCTCAGACTAGAGGATAAGATACTTGAGCTTTTACCTGAAACACGGACATGAGCCTCTCAGATGGGTAAGAGGGCAGAAGCGTATTCCATACTGAGGCAGATAGGCCATTCTAGAAATGACAAAGGATAAAAAAAAGGTGGAAAAGATTCTTGGGTAAGAATAGCAGGAAATGCCCTAGATTGTGAAATGATCCCTTATAACATAATAAGGAACTTAAACCAAGTTTCTTTGAAGACGGATAGCCAGTAAAGGGTGCTGACCTGGATAACGTCAGAATTTCCCCCAATGGGGGAAAAAAAAAAAAGCGGTGCTCCAGGAAATTGGGGTTTCTTTGATCAGGAAATTCCAAAGTATGATATTTAAAAACAAACAAACAAAAACTAAAATCAGACTCTGGAATCATAGTCTGCTTGTTAAAGATGTAGATTCCTAACCCCACACTAAAAAAAAAAAAAAAAAAAAAAACCACACTAGAACTTCCAAAAGATTTTTTAGGGGTTGAGTTTTACGTTCTGCATTCTTGGCAAACATGGCAATCGCTTTTCACACATAATAAAGTTTGAAGATCATAGTCCCAAGACAATTCCATTAACAATGGCTGCCATCATTCCTTGTGCTGCCAGAGAGAGGGAGCCATGGAAGATGCAAAGATGAGGCACAGACAGTAAGTGATACAACCAGATCTGTCTATCGGAAAGATCACCACAGGATAAAATAATGCAAGTCTGGGGAGAGGGCAATTGAGTAGGTCATAGAGATTGTCCATTTAAGAGGCCTGAATGAGAACACTAATGTGTGTTGGAACATTCAGGACATTTCCTTATTGATTAGTCCATACTATATATTTTTAGAATGGAAAAGAAAGGTTTATTTCAAAAAACAGTTGAAAAATAACCCCCAAAGGCATCCCCATGTTTATTAATTGTAAAGTAATTTATTTATGGTTTTCTGAACTCTTTTTGAAAATATAAAGTGTAGCTCAAGAGAGATTTCTCATATTTCTTCTAAGGTTTCTAATACTCCTGGGAATCATTTCCAGTTATTGTTAGTAAAAATAATATTTACATAAATAATAATGGCCGCATTTAGTGAATTCTTACAACATATAGGATTGGCTAAATATTTTAGCAATTAACATTATTTCTTATTTCATGTTAATCCCATAATGATAAACCACAATGTTTTTCTCAGGTTAGATATTATCATTACTTCAACATGATATAGTAACCCATATCATAAATAGCAACTAACATTTGTAGAATAGAATTAGCATTTAATAAGTCATCATTTAAGGAATGAACTGAAGTTTCTGACAATTTTGCATGCCTGGTGTCTCAGTCTGGGTTCTCTAAAAGAGCTAAACCAGCAAGAGGCAGGGAGAGAAAGAGGATGAGAGAGAGAGAGGGGGAGAGAGATTTACGTCTACGAAAATGGCTCATACAGTTGTGGAGACTGGCAAGCCCCAAATCCATAGGTCAGGTGGCAGGCTGGAGATCTCTGCTGGGTCACAGGATTGTGGGGCTAAGGAATACAAACCCTGTAGGTCAGGCTGCAGGCCAGAGATTTCTGCAGGTTTATGTCCCAGAAACTGGAGGTCAGGCAATGAGAAGACTGCAGGGTTGAGAGAGAGTGAGCTTTGCCAGATCATCCATTTATAATCTGGAGGCAGATCACAACCCCAAGGAAATTCCCCTTTTCACTGATTGGCTGATCTTACATTATGGAAGAGCAACCAGCTCAGTATCTTCCAAACTATTGAGAATCTTAACCAAGCCGAGGTGACACATACATTAACCATCACACTTGGTAGGAAAACATTCCCCAAGAAAAACCTAAGACATTTTAAAAACTCTATTTATAAAACTGTCAATTTGATTCCTGTGTATTCTAACCATCAAGGTCCATGTGCACAGTTGCCGTTCTTGTTGTTTAAAGAGGTATTTCCAATGAAGTTTTGCTAAATTCTATCATACAATCTCCAGAGTCTTTTCCATTACCAAGGCTGTATTTTCCAACTGTGGAAAAAAAAAAAAATTTTTTTCCACAATCCTACTCTGGAAACCCTGGTGGTGTAGTGGTTAAGTGCTATGGCTATTAACCAAAAGGTCAGCAGTTCGAATCCATCAGACACTCCTTGGAAACCCTATGGGGCAGTTCTACTCTGTCCTATAGGGTCGCTATGAGTTGGAATTGACTTGATGGCAACAGGTTTGTTTGTTTTTTCTTTCTTTTGGTTTTTATCCTACTTTGTTTCCAACTTTTGTATTCCAACCGGAGTGATTATCAAAGCATCATGATTGCATATTTGATCGATCTCAGACTGCATAAGTTGGTAAAAACCTTCAATTTCTTCATCTTTGGCATTAGAGGCTAGTGAGTAAATTTAAGTAATAGTCATACTAACTGGTTTTCCTTGTAGACGTATAGACATTATCCTGTCACTGATAGCATTGGTCTTCAGCATAGATCTCGAAATGTTCTTTCTGGTGATAAATGCAACCCCATTCCTCTTCAATCATCATTCCTGGCATAGTAGCCATGTGATTATCCAATTAAAAATGGCCAATACCAGTCCATTTCAGCTCACTATTGCCTAGGATATCAATCTTCAAATTCATTTTTTGACTTGTACTTTTCCTTCATTCATAGTCTGTACATTCCATGTTCTAATTACCAATGGGTATTTGCAGCTATTCCTTCTTATTTTGAGTTACATCACATCAGCAAATGAAGATACTGAAAGCTTTACTCCATCCATATCATTAAGGTTGACTCTACTTTGAGGAGGCAGCTCTTCCCCAATCATATTTTGAGTGTCTTCCAACCTAAGGGGCTCATCCTCAACACTATATCAGCCAATGTTCTGCTGCTATCCATAAAGTTTTCACTGGCAGATTTTTTTCAGAAGTAGATGGCCAGGTCCTTCTTCCTAGTCAGTCTTAGTCTAGAAGCTCCACTGAAACCTGCCTACCATAGGTGATCTTGCTGGTATTTGAACTACTGGAAGCATAGCTTCCAGCATCATAGCAACATGCAAGACACCACATACCACAAAATGACAGATGGGTGGTGGAATAGAAAGGAATCAAATTGACTACATCTGTGGAAAGAGACAATGTAGAAGCTCATTATCTTCAATCAGAATAAATCTGGGGTCAACTACAGAACAGACAGTCCATTGCTTTTATACAAGCTCAAGTTGAAGCTGAAGAAATTTAAAACAGGGCCTCAAGAGCTAAAGTATGACCTTGAGTATGTCTCATCTGAATTTAAAGACCATCTCAAGAATAGATTTGATGCACTGACATTAATGACTGAAGGCCAGATGAGTTATGAGATGACATCACACATGAAAAAAGCAAAAGGTCATTAAAAAAACAGGAAAGAAAGAAAAGACCAAAATGGATGTCACAGGAGACTCTGAAACATGTTCTTGAATGTAGAGTAGCTAAAATGAACGGAAGACATGGTGAAGTAAAAGAGCTGAAAAGAAGATTTCAAGGGAGGCTTGAGAAGACAAAGTACAGCATTATAAGAAAAGGTGTAAAGACCTGGAGTCAGAAAACCAAAAGGGAAGAGCGCACTTGATATTTCTTAACCTGAAAACTGAAGAAAAAGTTCAAGCCTCATATTGCAACACTGAAGGATTCTATGGGCAAAATGCTGAATAATGCAGGAAGCGTCCAAAGAAGATGGAAAGGATACACAGAGTCACTGTATCAAAAAGAATTACTCGATGTTTAAAACCATTTCAGGAGGTAGCATATGATCAAGAAATTATAGTACTAAAGGAAGAAATCCAAGCTTTACTGAAAGCATTGGTGAAAACCAATGGTCCAGGAGTTGACAGAATACCAGTTGAGATGTTTCAACAAATGGATGCAACACTGGAAGTGCTCACTCATCTATGCCAAGGAATTTGGAAGATAGCTAACTGGCCAACCAACTGGAAGAGATCCATATACTTCCCCATTCCAAAGAAAGTGATCCAACGGAATGCAGAAATTATCAAACAAAATCATTAATATCACACACAAGTAAAATTTTGCTAAAGATAAACCAAAAATGATTGCAGCAGTACATAGACAGAGAACTGCCAGAAATATAAGCTGGATCTAGAATAGGATGTGAAATGAGAGATATCATTGCTGATGTCAGATGGATCTTGGCTGAAAGCAGAGAGTATTAGAAGGATGTTTTCCTGTGTATTATTGACTGTGCAAAGGCACTGGACTGTGTGGATCATATCAAATCATAGATAACATTGCAAAGAATATGAATTTCAGAACACTTAATTGTGCTCATGAAGAACCCGTACATAGACCAAAAGGCAGTCATTTACAGAAAAAGGGAATACTGTGTGGTTTAAAATCAGGAGAGGTGTGTGTCAGGATTTTATCCTTGCACCATACTTATTCAATCTGTATGCTGAACAAATAATCCGAGAAGCTGGACTATATGAAGAAAGGGGCATCAGGGTTGTTGGACGGCTCATTAGCAACCTGCAATATGCAGATGATATGACCTTGCTTGTTGAAAGTGAAGAGGACTTGATGCATTTACCGATAAAGATCGGAAACTATAGCCTTTAGTATGACTTACACATCAACATAAAGAAAACAAAAATCCTCCAACTGGACCTACAAGCAACATCCTATAAATAGAGAAAATACTGAAGTTGCCAAGGATAACATTTCACTTGGATCCACAACCAATGTCCATGGAAGCATCAGTTAAGAAATCAAACAACGTATTGCACTGGGCAAATCTGCTGCAAAAGACCTCTTTAAAGTGTTGAAAAGCAAAGATTTCACTTTGAGGACTTAGGTGCACCTGACCCAAGCCATGGTGTTTTCAATTGCCTTCTATGCGTGCAAAAGCTGGACGATGAATACGGAAGACCAAAAAAGAATCGATGCCTTTGAACTATGATGTTGGTGAATAATATTCAATACATCATGAACCGCCAGAAGAACGAACAAGCATGTATCGGAAGAACAGCCAGAACACTCCTTAGAAGCGAGGACGGCGAGACTTCATGTCACGTACTTTAGACATAATATTAGAAAGACCAGCCCCTAGAGAAGAACAACATACTTGGTAAGGCAGAGGGTCAGTGAAAAAAAGAAGATCCTCAATGTGATTTATTGACACAGTGGCTACAGCAATTGGCTCAAACATAACAATAATTGTGCAGATGGTACAGGACCGGACAGTGTTTCGCTCTGTTGTACATAGGGTTGCTATGGATCAGAGCCAACTTGACAACACCTAACAACACGAACAACACACATACACACACACACACACACACTACATATCCCTACCTCACACTATACATAAAAATAAATTACACATTGGGCAAAACAAATGTGAAAAACTAACTTTTACAAGTTTTAAAATAATATATAGAAAAGTACCTTGATTTCAACATGGGGAATGATTGCTTAAATAACACACAAAAATCAAACTGTACATAAGAAAAAAGATTGAATAGTTCAACTATATTAAAAGTAAAAACATTTTTTGTCATTAAACGTTATGCAGAAAGTAATAAAAAAAGGACAAAAACCAAGAAACAATATTTGCAAGACCCCTAATTCATGGAAATTTTATGTTTAGTAATCAGAAAATACTAAAAGCATATAAACAAAAACCTCCTACAAATCACTAAGAAAAAGTCTTTGCATCAGATAGACAGAACAAGAATTGTCAATTCTGAAAAGAGGAAGCCTACATAAACAGCCAATAAACTTAGGAAAACAAGATTAACCTTCTTACTAACCAAGAAAATGAATGTTAAATCCAGTATGAGATAACATTTTATACCAACCAGATTAGCAAAAATTGCAAAATTGGACTATACTAAGTGCCGGAAAGAATTCGGAGAAGCAGAATTTTATACACAGCTGGAGGGAAGACCCCTTAGTGCAACCACTTTATCAAAAGATGTACTGTTTCCTAGTAAGTTTGAACATGCACAAATTCTACAGCCCAGCAGTCCCACTCCTAGCTCTACACGCTACAGAATCTGTTTAAGTTTGCTTAGCTTTAGAGGACAATATTGAAAGGCTTGCTGTCATTTAAAGTTCATTCACTGTGATTGCTATTTTTAAGCTATATATTTTAGTTCTCAGAGAATGTAATTTATGATATTCAATTTTATTTTATGCCACTTTATTATTTTAATGACTTTTTTCCAGAATTGCTTTGATAATTTAAGTACACAAAGAAACCGTGACTTTTAATCATATTTGTTTTGCCTTAATCACGTGTCGTTTTATACACTTGCAAAAATGGTTAAAATGATTGCTATGAACCTATTCTTCTACAACAATTTTTTTTCCCTTTCCTCTTTCCCTACGCAAAGGGTAATTTCAGCCAGAGTATATTCCAGAGTATATAATCATTATTTTTTTCTTTACTATAGAGACTTAGCAATTTTTACAGAGATGTCAAAAATATTGTCAGTTTAATCTAATTCTAATGTAAGGACACTAATGAAAACTATCAGTTATGCATCAATTCTTAAGAATGAGAATTGATAGTTAAATTCAGTCTAAGAAAGCTTACTCACAGAGTGAAAAAATGATGCTGATACACTTTCATTCAACAACCAGTATTAGTTTTCGTTTTATAATGTTTACCTTTGAGAGCTAAGTCATAACATTTTCCTTGAGTGAGATATCATTGCTAAATACACCGTAACGGGAAGTGTTGACATTTTATTGAAAACCACTCTATATTGCTAACATGCTATGAGTATTTCTATGGCAGTGGGGAAAATCTGTCCAAATGTGTTGGACTCTGTTCTGTCTTCATGAAGAAGGATAACTTCCAGCAGTTCAGGCTCTCACTCAATTACCAGTCCTACCTCACAGTAAAAAATTGGTTGTCTCCCTCTTTGCCTTCTACTTGCCTCCTATTAATCTTTTGGGTTTTAGCTTGAACATCCCTTCTTCAGAGAAGCTCTCCTTTTGTCCAGAGATAAGGTCAGAACTTCTGATGGGCGCTCTTCTCCTTACCTGTTCTCTTCCTTCATGATGTTCCTCTCATTTGGTGACCACATGTGTTATTTTCCAGTAGTCTACGGTCCATGGTAAATGGGTTCAAGTTAGTTTATGTGATTGTTTGTTTACTATTCTATGACTATATATATTTAGCTTGCCATGACACCTATGTGAGATTGAATTAATCACTTAAAACCATAGGTTAGTGCAACCACAGTAATAACAACCAAAAATTTGTGAATGGTTACATAGGTAGGTATGTATGCTGCATAGGTGTGTGAGGGCTGATGGAAGTACGTGTGCTTGCAAATATCAGCCTAGTTGTGGGTATTTGTATGTATGTATTTGTATGTGCTGCATATATATTCATATATATAATAGAGCACATAAAGGCTCAGTTATTGAAACTTCCTAGGCTTATCCAAACACCTCATGGCACTGAGTTACTGGGCTTGAAGGCTCAGGACCATAGTCTCTGGATACATCTAGGTCAATTGACATAACACAGTTCATAAAGATAATGTTCTACACCCTCGTTTGGTGAGTAGCATCTGGAGTCTTAAAAACTTGTGAGCAGAGGGGGCGCGGAGCCAAGATGGCGGACTAGGCAGACGCTACCTCGGATCCCTCTTACAACAAAGACACGGAAAAACAAGTGAATCGATCACATACATAACAATCTACGAACCCTGAACAACAAACACAGATTTAGAGACGGAGAACGAACTAATATGGGGAAGCAGCGAGTGTTTCCAGAGCCTGGAGCCAGCGTACCAGTCAGGTACGGCACAAGCACAGAGAGCGGCTCCACCCCCCTGAACTAACCCCGGGAGGGGGACCAGCCGGTTCCACGGGCGGCGTGGGACGCAGCCGGTAGGAGAAGTCCCTGGGAGGCAGTGACTGGTCTTGGAGCAGAAAGAGCAGCGTCCGAGCCGGGGAACCGTCCCGCAGGGATTTGGACTGGATGCAGGTATGGCATAAACACGGAGAGTTGCTCCACCCCCCTGAACTAACCCCGGGAAGGGGACCAGCCGGGTAGCACGGGCGGTGTGGGACGCAGCCGGTAGGAGAAGTCCCCGGGAGGCAGCGACTGGTATTGGAACGGGGAGAACAACGTCCCAGCCGGGACGCTTGGTCACGGCACAAGTACGGGGACCTGCTCCACCCATCTGAACTAACCCCGGGAGGAGGCCCAACTGGTTCTCGGGGGCGGCAGGGCCACATGGCTGGAGGGACGAGAAGTCCCCGGGAGGCAGCTACTGATTTTGGAGTCGAGAGTGCACCATCCCAGTAGGGGAGCCTCGACGCTGGGCGTGGGGCTGGAAGCAGAGGATCTGACCGTGACTCCAGCGGGCCAGACCCCCCGGGGGCAATCTCCACACAGCCAGCACACATAGGCGACGTGCCCCGCGGAAGTCTCAGATATAATAGTCATTCCAAGCAAGACAAGAAACTCTGGCTATATTCTGAGGTGCTACTCTCCTATCTCTCTGTTCCCTCCCCCACCCTCCCCAGGCGGCTTCATTAACATCTGAATAGCCTGAGCCAGAGGGAGAACTCTGATAGGGATCTGACTGCATTTTTTTTTAGCGGATTTTCTGGAAAAACTAGTTTCCCAGTGATGGCTCGGAGACAACAATCCATATCAAACCACTTAAAGAAGCAGACCATGACAGCTTCTCCAACCCCCCAAACAAAAGAATCAAAATCTTTCCCAAATGAAGATACAATCTTGGAACTATCAGATACAGAATATAAAAAACTAATTTACAGAATGCTTAATGATATCACAAATGAAACTAGGATAACTGCAGAAAAAGCCAAGGAACACACTGATAAAACTGTTGAAGAACTCAAAAAGATTATTCAAGAACATACTGGAAAAATTAATAAGTTGCAAGAATCCATAGAGAGACAACATGTAGAAATCCAAAAGATTATCAATAAAATAACAGAATTAGACAACGCACTAGGAAGTCAGAGGAGCAGACTCGAGCAATTAGAATGCAGACTGGGACATCTGGAGGACCAGGGAATCGACACAAACATAGCTGAAAAAAAATCAGATAAAAGAATTAAAAAAAATGAAGAAACCCTAAGAATTATGTGGGACTCTATCAAGAAGGATAACCTGCGGGTGATTGGAGTCCCAGAACAGGGAGGGGGGACAGAAAACACAGAGAAAATAGTTGAAGAACTCCTGACAGAAAACTTCCCTGACATTATGAAAGACGAAAGGATATCTATCCAAGATGCTCATCGAACCCCATTTAAGATTGATCCAAAAAGAAAAACACCAAGACATATTATCATCAAACTCACCAAAACCGAAGATAAACAGAAAATTTTAAAAGCAGCCAGGGAGAAAAGAAAGGTTTCCTTCAAGGGAGAATCAGTAAGAATATGTTCTGACTACTCAGCAGAAACCATGCAGGCAAGAAGGGAATGGGACGACATATACAGAACACTGAAGGAGAAAAACTGCCAGCCAAGGATCATATATCCAGCAAAACTCTCTCTGAAATATGAAGGCGAAATTAAGATATTTACAGACAAACACAAGTTTAGAGAATTTGCAAAAACCAAACCAAAGCTACAAGAAATACTAAAGGATATTGTTTGGTCAGAGAACCAATAATATCAGATATCAGCACAACACAAGGTCACAAAACAGAACGTCCTGATATCAACTCAAATAGGGAAATCACAAAAACAAACAAATTAAGATTAATTAAAAAAAAAATACACATAACAGGGAATCATGGAAGCCAATAGGTAAAAGATCACAATAATCAAAAAGAGGGACTAAATACAGGAGGCATTGAACTGCCATATGGAGAGTGATACAAGGCAGTATAGAACAATACAAGTTAGGTTTTTACTTAGAAAAATAGGGGTAAACAATAAGGTAACCACAAAAAGGTATAACAACTCTATAACTCAAGATAAAAACCAAGAAAAACGTAACGACTCAACTAACATAAAGTCAAGCACTATGAAAATGAGGATCTCACAATTTACTAAGAAAAACGCCTCAGCACAAAAAAGTATGTGGAAAAATGAAATTGTCAACAACACACATAAAAAGGCATCAAAATGACAGCACTAAAAACTTATTTATCTATAATTACCCTGAATGTAAATGGACTAAATGCACCAATAAAGAGACAGAGAGTCACAGACTGGATAAAGAAACACGATCCATCTATATGCTGCCTACAAGAGACACACCTTAGACTTAGAGACACAAACAAACTAAAACTCAAAGGATGGAAAAAAGTATATCAAGCAAACAATAAGCAAAAAAGAAGAGGAGTAGCAATATTAATTTCTGACAAAATAGACTTTAGACTTAAATCCACCACAAAGGATAAAGAAGGACACTATATAATGATAAAAGGGACAATTGATCAGGAAGACATAACCATATTAAATATTTATGCACCCAATGACAGGGCTGCAAGATACATAAATCAAATTTTAACAGAATTGAAAAGTGAGATAGATACCTCCACAATTATAGTAGGAGACTTCAACACACCACTTTCGGAGAAGGACAGGACATCCAGTAAGAAGCTCAACAGAGACACGGAAGATCTAATTACAACAATCAACCAACTTGACCTCATTGACTTATACAGAACTCTCCACCCAAATGCTGCAAAATATACTTTTTTTTCTAGCGCACATGGAACATTCTCTAGAATAGACCACATATTAGGTCATAAAACAAACCTTTGCAGAGTCCAAAACATCGAAATATTACAAAGCATCTTCTCAGACCACAAGGCAATAAAACTAGAGATCAATAACAGAAAAACTAGGGAAAAGAAATCAAATACTTGGAAAATGAACAACACCCTTCTGAAAAAAGACTGGGTTATAGAAGACATTAAGGAGGGAATAAGGAAAATCATAGAAAGCAATGAGAATGAAAATACTTCCTATCAAAACCTCTGGGACACAGCAAAAGCAGTGCTCAGAGGCCAATTTATATCGATAAATGCACACATACAAAAAGAAGAAAGAGCCAAAATCAGAGAACTGTCCCTACAACTTGAACAAATAGAAACTGAGCAACAAAAGAATCCATCAGGCACCAGAAGAAAACAAATAATAAAAATTAGAGCTGAACTAAATGAATTAGAGAACAGAAAAACAATCGAAAGAATTAACAAAGCCAAAAGCTGGTTCTTTGAAAAAATTAACAAAATTGATAAACCATTGGCTAGACTGACTAAAGAAATACAGGAAAGGAAACAAATAACCCGAATAAGAAATGAGAAGGACCACATCACAACAGAACCAAATGAAATTAAAAGAATCATTTCAGATTATTATGAAAAATTGTACTCTAACAAATTTGAAAACCTAGAAGAAATGGATGAATTCCTGGAAAAACACTACCTACCTAAACTAACACATTCAGAAGTAGAACAACTAAAGAGACCCATAACAAAAAAAGAGATTGAAACGGTAATCAAAAAACTCCCAACAAAAAAAAGCCCTGGCCCGGACGGCTTCACTGCAGAGTTCTACCAAACTTTCAGAGAAGAGTTAACACCACTACTTCTGAAGGTATTCCAAAGCATAGAAAAAGACGGAATACAACCCAACTCATTCTATGAAGCCACCATCTCCCTGATACCAAAACCAGGTAAAGACATTACAAAAAAAGAAAATTATAGACCTATATCCCTCATGAACATTGATGCAAAAATCCTCAACAAAATTCTGGACAATAGAATCCAACAACACATGAAAAAAATAATTCACCCTGATCAAGTGGGATTTATACCAGGTATGCAAGGCTGGTTTAATATCAGAAAAACCATTAATGTAATCCATCACATAAATAAAACAAAAGACAAAAACCACATGATCTTATCAATTGATGCAGAAAAGGCATTTGACAAAGTCCAACACCCATTTATGATAAAAACTCTTACCAAAATAGGAATTGAAGGAAAATTCCTCAACATAATAAAGGGCATCTTTGCAAAGCCAACAGCCAGTATCACTCTAAATGGAGAGAACCTGAAAGCATTTCCCTTGAGAACGGGAACCAGACAAGGATGCCCTTTATCACCGATCTTATTCAACATCGTGCTGGAAGTCTTAGCCAGGGCAATTAGGCTAGACAAAGAAATAAAAGGTATCCGGATTGGCAAGGAAGAAGTAAAGTTATCACTATTTGCAGATGACATGATTATATACACAGAAAACCCTAAGGAATCCTCCAGAAAACTACTGAAACTAATAGAAGAGTTTGGCAGAGTCTCAGGTTATAAAATAAACATACAAAAATCTCTTGGATTCCTCTACATCAACAAAAAGAACACCGAAGAGGAAATAACCAAATCAATACCATTCACAGTAGCCCCCAAGAAGATAAGATACTTAGGAATAAATCTTACCAAGGATGTAAAAGACCTATACAAAGAAAACTACAAAGCTCTACTACAAGAAATTCAAAAGGACATACTTAAGTGGAAAAACATACCCTGCTCATGGATAGGAAGACTTAACATAGTAAAAATGTCTATTCTACCAAAAGCCATCTATACATTTAACGCACTTCCGATCCAAATTCCAATGTCATATTTTAAGGGGATAGAGAAACAAATCACCAATTTCATATGGAAGGGAAAGAAGCCCCGGATAAGCAAAGCACTACTGAAAAAGAAGAAGAAAGTGGGAGGCCTCACCTTACCCGACTTCAAAACCTATTATACAGCCACAGTAGGCAAAACAGCCTGGTACTGGTACAACAACAGACACATAGACCAATGGAACAGAATTGAGAACCCAGACATAGATCCATCCACGTATGAGCAGCTGATATTTGACAAAGGACCAGTGTCAATTAACTGGGGAAAAGATAGCCTTTTTAACAAATGGTGCTGGCATAACTGGATATCCATTTGCAAAAGAATGAAACAGGACCCATACCTCACACCATGCACAAAAACTAACTCCAAGTGGATCAAAGACCTAAACATAAAGACTAAAACGATAAAGATCATGGAAGAAAAAATTGGGACAACACTAGGAGCCCTAATACAAGGTATAAACAGAATACAAAACATTACCAAAAATGATGAAGAGAAACCCGATAACTGGGAGCTCCTAAAAATCAAACACCTATGCTCATCTAAAGACTTCTCCAAAAGAGTAAAAAGACCACCTACAGATTGGGAAAGAATTTTCAGCTATGACATCTCCGACCAGCGCCTGATCTCTCAAATCTACATGATTCTGTCAAAACTCAACCACAAAAAGACAAACAACCCAATCAAGAAGTGGGCAAAGGATATGAACACACATTTCACTAAAGAAGATATTCAGGCAGCCAACAGATACATGAGAAAATGCTCTCGATCATTAGCCATTAGAGAAATGCAAATTAAAACTATGATGAGATTCCATCTCACACCAGCAAGGCTGGCATTAATCCAAAAAACACAAAATAATAAATGTTGGAGAGGCTGCGGAGAGATTGGAACTCTCATACACTGCTGGTGGGAATGTAAAATGGTAGAACCACTTTGGAAATCTATCTGGCGTTATCTTAAACAGTTAGAAATAGAACTACCATACAACCCAGAAATCCCACTCCTCGGAATATACCCTAGAGATACAAGAGCCTTCATACAAACAGATATATGCACACCCATGTTTATTGCAGCTCTGTTTACAATAGCAAAAAGTTGGAAGCAACCAAGGTGTCCATCAACGGATGAATGGGTAAATAAATTGTGGTATATTCACACAATGGAATACTACGCATCCATAAAGAACAGTGACGAATCTCTGAAACATTTCATAACATGGAGGAACCTGGAAGGCATTATGCTGAGCGAAATTAGTCAGAGGCAAAAGGACAAATATTGTATAAGACCACTATTATAAGATCTTGAGAAATAGTAAACCTGAGAAGAACACATACTTTTGTGGTTATGAGGCGGGGAGGGAGGGAGGGTGGGAGAGGGTTTTTTATTGATTAATCAGTAGATAAGAACTGCTTTAGGTGAAGGGAAAGACAACATTCAATACATGGAAGGTCAGCTCAATTGGACTGGACCAAAAGCAAAGAAGTTTCCGGGATAAAATGAATGCTTCAGAGGTCAGCGGAGCAAGGGCGGGGGTCTGGGGAACATGGTTTGCGGGGACTTCTAAGTCAATTGGCAAAATAATTCTATTATGAAATCATTCTGCATCCCACTTTGAAATGTGGCGTCTGGGGTCTTAAATGCTAACAAGCGGCCATCTACGATGCATCAATTGGTCTCAACCCACCTGGAGCAAAGGAAAATGAAGAACACCAAGGTCACATGACAACTAAGAGCCCAAGAGACAGAAAGGGCCACATGAACCAGAGACCTACATTATCCTGAGACCAGAAGAACTAGTTCGTGCCCGGCCACAATCGATGACTGCCCTGACAGGGGGCACAGCAGAGGACCCCTGAGGGAGCAGATCAGTGGGATACAGACCCCAAATTCTCATAAAAAGACCAAACTTAATGGTCTGACTGAGACTGGAGGAATCCCGGCGGCCATGCTTCCCAGACCTTCAGTTGACACAGGACAGGAACCATCCCCGAAGACAACTCATCAGACATGAAAGGGACTGGTCAGCGGGTGGGAGAGAGACGCTGATGAAGAGTGAGCTAATTATATCAGGTGGACACTTGAGATTGTGTTGGCAACTCTTGTGTGGAGGGGGGATGGGAGGATAGAGAGAGAGGGAAGCCGGCAAAATTGTCAAGAAAGGAGAGACTGAAAGGGCTGACTCAAGAGGGGGAGAGCAAGTGGGAGTAGGGAGTGAGATGTATGTAAACTTATATGTGACAGACTGATTGGATTTGTAAACGTTCACTTGAAGCTTAATAAAAGTTATTAAAAAAAAAAAAAAAACTTGTGAGCAGCCATATACAACACAACTATTGGTCTTCTCCTGCCTGCAGCAAAGGAGAGTGAAAGAAACCAAAGACTCAAGGAGACAATTAGTCCACAAGAGTAATGATCCTTACGAACCATAGACCAGAACTAGATGGTAGCCAGCTACACTATCAACTGCTCGGACCAGGGACACAACAGAAAGTCCTGGTTCTAATGGGATAAAGATGTAGAACAAAACTCAAATTCATAAAAAAAAGACGAGACTTACTGGACTGACGGAGGCTTGAGGAACCCCCAGACTACTGCCCTAAGACACATTTTTAACCTGGGACTGAAGCCACTTCCAGAGGTCACCTAAAGTAAATAATACCCTGGCCTATAAAATAACTAATAATACCTGTGAGGAATGTGGACTGAAGCCACTTCCAGAGGTCACCTAAAGTAAATAATACCTTGGCCTATAAAATAACTAATAATACCTGTGAGGAATGTGCTTCTTAGAACAATCAACTATACGAGACCAAACTGGCAGCATTTGGCCAGAAGCAAAGATGAGAAGGCAAGGAGGGCAGGGAAACTGGACAGATGGAAACACGGGAGCCAGGGTGGAAACTGGGAGAGTGCTGACACATTGCATGGATAGGAATCAATGCCACGGAACAATTTGTGTATGAATTGTTGAATGGGAAACTAACTTGATGTGTAAACTTTCACCTAAAACACAATAAAATGTTTAAAAAAAAAATCCTAGTTTCAATCCTTTATGAAAATTCGGGGAGTTAAAAAAGAAAGTATGAGATCTCATAACACTCCAATCCATTAGTTAATTTTTCATAGTTTCTAACTTTACATAGAATTGAAAAAAAAAAATGAGAACCCAAAGTTAATTATTTTTTAGGGAAACGTAAATTATAACAGACTTGCAAATTTTTTTATATTTAATATGGTCAATAAATTTATTCACTCACCCATGCATTTCAATATGTACAACAGGACCAGTACCCGTCCTCAGATTTTACAATTATAAAAGGAATAAAAAACTACAAATGCAATTTCAAGTTTGTTTGTTAAGTGAAATGCCTAATTTGTTAGAAGGCATATCAAGTATTTTAAGGGTTCAAAAGTGATGCTACTACTTTCTGCTGAAGTCATAACAAGTTTCATAAGGAAGCATTTGCAATATGCTTTTAAAGAACAGAGAGACTATGAAATAGTCAAAACGAAGTAAGAAGGCATTAAAAGCAGAAACCAAACACCCGTTGCCATCAAGTCAGTTATGACTCATAGCAACCCTATAGGACAGAGTAGAACCACCCCATAGGGTTCCCAAAGAACAGCTGATGGATTCAAACCATAGACCTTTGGGTTAGCAGCTGCGCTCTTAACCACTGCTCCACCAGGGCTCCATTATCATTGTCAAAGAAAATGGAAACTGGTTTAAGTTCTGCTTAGTAGGCCAGTTAGAATGGCTAGCTAAGAAAGTACCATAGGGATAGGACCTATTGGGTGGGACAGTTCATTTCACCTGCGGATTGTCACCTTAGGCAGTGGGTGTCAGCAGCTTAGGGAGAAGGAAGAAGGAGAGTTTTCATGTTTCACAACTACTCCACACCTTTCCTTTTCTAGATTCTGATACACCACACCAAGCGGTGCGCCTCCCCTATCTCTACTGAATATAGAGTATTTTTCCTCTTAGTTATGTGTTAGGTAAAAAAAAAAAGTTGGGGGGGGGAGTTGGGAGACAGGGAACTGAGTAACACTGGAGGATGCAGTCAAAGTTGCCAAATTTTATTACTTGTATTTAATTCAATAAATTGCTGAGCTCTACATAAGTGCCAGGAGATTGCCAGCAAAAGGCTGGCAGTCCAAACCCACCCAGCAGTGGTGTGCAAGAAAGGCTTATTGATCTACTTCTGCAAGACAACAGCCGAGAAGAAAACCTTACGGAACACTTCTCTAAAGCACAGTGTCACTATGAGTCAGAATCAAGTCAATGGCGATGGGTTTGGTTTATAAGTGCCAAGGAGAGGAGAGCTAAAACTATTAAAAATCAAAACAACCACTTCCAGATAAAACAATAAAAGCAATACCTTAAGAAGTTCCCCATCCCATGGAAGAAACTGCCATGCAAACATGACCACAATGCGTGTGATACCTGTTCTAACAAGGTAAGTGTACGGGGACACTAATGACAGGAAACCCAAAGAAATGGTGATATTCAGATAATTTTGAATTTCTAGTTTCTTATTTGGGACCTAAAAAAATAAGAACCCTCAAACTAAGAATTTTTGTTTTGTAAAAATATGGGGAAAGCAAACTTTCTCTCAGAATTGACCATTATTTAAGATAAAAAAAGAAAAAATTCAAAAAGCCTGAACTTTTAAAATGTCAAATTAAAATATTTTACAGTCACTTTTCAATACCAGAGTGAGAATTAGTTTATTTTTAGGGCAGTTTTTTATGTTGATTTAATACAGGCAATACATTTATTCATTTACCTGTGTGTTTCACAGGTACAACAGAGCAGTCCCTGACCTCTTCCACTGATATAATTGGAGGACATGTTTCAATGATTTGCATTCATTTGAGAGTTTCTCCTTTCCTCCTTTCTTCAAAATGTTATTATCAACCACATGTATTAGAAACTCTGGTGGTAGTAGTGGTTAAGTGCTACGATTGCTAACCAAAAGGTTGGCAGTTCAAATCCAAGAGGTGCTCCTTGGAAAATCTATGGGGCAGTTCTACTCTGTATTGTAGGGTCACTGTTCTACTCTGTATTATAGGGTCACTATGGGTTTTTTTTTTAATCAAATCGACAGCAATGGGTTTGTTTTGTTTTGTTTTGTTTTACCACATGTATGATGCACTATCTTTCATCTCAGCTCACCAAGTGCATACACAGTGTATATTTAAGAATATGACAGTTCTAATAGGAATTATAAAGCAAAAATGTAGCTTACTTACTATTAATATGTTTCTGCTTAAAACCATGTAAAATCATATGGGATAATTACTTATTCCTACATTCTTTTAAAAATACAATCTCATTGTTTCCATGAGTTTTAAAATAATAATAGCAACAATTCTTGAGTGTTAAGTGCCAGAAATGTTCTAGCTACTTCTCATATTTACAGTCATAATACTCAAATTCCTTGTAATACTTTCAGTATTTTACAGACAAAGGAAGTCAAGTCATGGGCATTTAATTAGCTTGTCTAATGTAATATGGAAACCCTGGTGGGGTAGTGCTTAAGTGCTATGGCTGCTAACCAAAAGGTTGGCAGTTCAAATTAACCAGGTGCTCCTTGGAAACTCTATGGGGCAGTTCCACTCTGTCCTATAGAGTTGCTATAAATCAGAATCAGTGGTTCAGTTGTGTGAAAGTAGATAATTTTGTACTAGTTCTCAAAAATACTTACAGTATACTCCTTGTTTTCTTTTGTAAAAATGGTATTTTTAAAATTCCAATATGTCATCAGCTCTGTGCTAAGCCTGTCACAAAAACTTCATATGGTTCTTAGCTTCACTTAGAATAATGAACTAAATTCTGATTGCTAGAGGTCTGTTTGTTTTGACTCCCCAAACAAAAGGTCAGCTCCTAAAATCTCTTGTTTTTGTCTTTGGTTTCTCTCTCCATTAGTTAACTGTTGTTGTTAGGTGCCATCAAGCCGGTTCCGATTCACAGTGACCCTGTATACAGCAGAATGAAACACCGCCTGGTCCTGCACCATCCTCACAAAACTTGCTATGTTTGGGCCCATTGTTGCAGCCACTGTGTCAATCCATTTTTTTGAAGGTTTTCTTCTTTTATACTGATCCCCTACTTTACCAAGCACAATGTCCTTCTCCAGAGACTAGTCCCTCCTGATAACAAGTCCAAATTACATGAGATGAAATCCTGCCACCCTCACTTCCAAGGAATATTCTGATGGTACTTCTTCCAAGACCGATTTGTTCATTCTTCTGGAAGTCCATGCTGTATTCAACATTCTTTGTCAACACAATAATTCAAAGGGATCAATTCTGCTTCCTTACTCATTGTCGAGTTTTTGCATGCATATGAGGTGATTGCAAATACCACGGCTTGATGTCCTCAAAGTGACATCTTTGTTTTTTAACATTATAAATTGATCTTTTGCAGAAAATTTGCCCAATGCAATGTGTTGTTGGATTTCTTAACTGCTGCTGCCATGGGTGCTGATTATGGATCCATGTAAAACGAAATCCTTGACAACTTCTATATTTTTCTCCGTCTATCATGATGTTAATTATTGGTCCAGTTGTCAGGATTTTTATTTTCTTTATGTTGACGTGTAATCCATACCGAAGGCTGTGTTTTCTGATCTTCATCCGTAAGTGCTTCAAAGTCCTCTTTACCTTCAGCAAGCAAGGTTGTGTCATCTGCACATTGCAGGTTATTAATGAGTTCTCCTCCAATTCTGAAGCCGCGTTCTTCTTCATATAGTCCAGCTTCTTGGATTATTTGCTCAGCATAAGTGTGGTGAGAGGATACAACCCTGACACACACCTTTCCTGATTTTAAACCATGCAGTATCCCCTTGTTCAGTTCAAACAACTGCCTCTTGGGCTATGTACAGATTACTTATGAGCACGATTAAATGTTCTGGAATTTCTATTCTTCACAATGTTGTCTGTAATTTGTTATGATTCATATAGTTGAATGTCTTTGTAGAGTCAATAAGATACAGGTAGACATCTTTCTGGTATTCTCTCCTTTCAGCCAAGATCTGTCTGACATCAGCAATGATATCCCTGGTTCCATGCTCTTTTCTGAATCCCGCTTGAAATTCTGGTGGTTCCCTGACAATGTACTACTATAACCGTTTTTTAATTATCTTCAGCAAAAGTTTACTTGAGTGTAATATTAATGATTTTGTTTGATAATTTCCACATCCCACGGTTTCACCTTTTTTTGGAATGGGCATAAACATGGATCTCTTCCAGTTGGTTGGCAGGTAGCTGTCTTACAAATTTCTTGGCATAAACAAGCGAGTGCTTCCAGCCTTACCTCCGTTTGTTGAAACATCTCAATTGGCATTCCGTCGATTTTTGGAGCTTTGTTTTTCACCAATGCCTTCAGTGCAGCTTGGGCTTCTTCTTTCAATACCATCGATTCTTGATCACATGCTGCTTCCTGGAATGGCTGAACATGGACTAATTCTTTTTGTACAGTGACTCTGTGTATTCCTTCCATCTTCTTTTGATGCTTCCTGCATCATTCAATATTTTGCCCATAGAATCTTTCAATATTGCAGCTTGAGGCTTGACCTTTTCCTTCAGTTTCTTCAGTCTGAGAAATGCCAAGTGTGTTCTTCCCTTTTGGTTTTCTAGCTCCAGGTCTTTGCACATTTCATTATGATGCTTTACTGTGTCTTCTCGAGCCACCCTTTGAAATCTTCTATTCAGCTCTTTTATTTACATCATTTCTTCCATTGACTTTAGCTACTCTGTGTTTATAATAGCAAGTTTCAGAGTCTCTATAACATCCATTTTGGTCTTTTATTTCTCTCCTGTCTTCTTAATGACAGAAGCTAAGCATAGTGAAATAAAAATCCACAAATACCATTAAATATTTTTGTTGTTGTTGTTTAATGAATATTTAGCCTTACAATTTTCTGTTTATCTTGAAAGGACCCTAATGTGTCTCTTAAACTGAGTCATAAAATGTAGTTTTTTTTGAAGGTTATTTTTCTTGGAAAGAGAATAATAAGAATAGCTAGAAATAACGTCACTAAACTGTGATCTATGAAACACGAAATCTTCCTTATGTTTTCCTCCTTAATAAAGTACTACTCAAAATGCAAGTGTGCCTGTAACCTCGAAGATTAATAATTTTTTTCTTTGATTGTTTGTTGTGGTTGCTTTCATTCAAGTAATGAAAATAGAACAAAGCCGACTATGTTCAAACAGCAGTGATTCAATAGTCTTTACAGATATTGTCTGAATCTAATTGGATTTTAATGAAATGATACTTCCTTTGTGATAAGTACATAAAAATTATGTTTTTAATTAACATCACAAGGTATAAGCTATAGATACTAAGTTTCAGTGGAAGCAATATTACTTTAATGTTTTCTTCATTTAAAAAAAGATGGAAGTAGTAACAACTTGGTAGGAAATGTAAGTAAATTAACTGGACAATTAATAGTGCCTGAGCCTTTTCATCTTAGGGGTTAAATCAGATTCATAATGTTTATTTCTTTTTATATTTAAGGGCTCATTAATTAGTTTAGTTTTGAAAGAATTTCCAGAGGGTTTTTTGTTTGTTTGTTTTTGTTTTTCAATCTTTGACAGTGTACAGCAATTCAAGTAAACATATTCAGTTCACATTGTGACAATCATCTCAAGTAATTTATATTAGACATATAAAGCTCTAAAACTAAGAAAACAAAAATAATGTATACAACAGGACAATATGTTTCTAAAAAGTACCCCGTTATTCACATGAATTTATTATCTATTTGATTTTGAAGAGAAGAAATGGATTCTCAGGAAATAAATCTGAGGAGTGAATAGTATTTAGAACACTCAGGAATAAATAGAAAAAAGAAATTTCTTTTCTGTATGGTTTCAAAAGTGATATAAAAAAAAAAAAAAACACTGGGAATAAAAATATTATAGCAAATCAAGCTTAATCCATCCTATTGATCTGTCAAATTAGGATAGATTGCTGTGCTTCTATTGGTTATTAATTATATTTTCATTACCTATTAGTGACCTGTATTAGTGATCTATATAGCAATGTATGATTTAGTCACCTCGTAATTAACCAACTTATCATGCCTCTTTATTTAATGATCAATTACAGATTTTTTTTCTTTTTCAATTTTCACTTCCACTCCTTGTATTTAAGCATGTTTGATGGATGAATGTGTTTTTAAAGTCTTCTCTGATATACATTATTGCCCATTAAAACATCAAAGTGCTTCTCATGGGGAGGGGCCTATAGAAATTTGAAAGTTTCCTCATGGAAGTAAAATGAAAAGCCTGCCTCTCTTCTACAGCCCCAAACAGATGGCATTCTGATTACCTCTTCGTGGTTTAACAATTCTTCCCACTCCATGTCTAAACCATTTTAAGAAAACTAAGCGAGCATGTGGAATCAGAACTTATCGTGAGCCTCCATAAGGCTGACAGACTCAAAATTTCAATTAAAGGAGGCTTTCCAAATTTCTGAATCCACTGAGAATGTTTGTGTCTTCATCCACTTTCTATACAGCTGAAATAGACACAATTACTCTACGTTAAACGATCCCCAAATGTGAAAGAGAAATAAGACGTTGCAGAAACACAACTCACATTCAAACAATGCAAATCAGTGAAATTCAAAGAGTTGTATCATTTGGAGAATTCAACTAACCATTTATTTGCAAATGCATTGGTTTTTTGCTTTATTTTTTTAATCCCCTTACCAAATATTTGACATTTTATAAATATACCCATGTGTTCTAAGTTATTTTGTTTGTTAGCTCTTTGGCTATAATTTTTTGTTAATTGAAGTATAACCCACATAAGTAAATTATAAATGTTAAGTGTACAGCTTGATGAATTTTAACATATTTCTATAACTGTGTAACCACCTACCAGATCAAGATATAAAATATTTCTAGCACTGTGAAGTCATCTTATTCCCAATCAGTAAATCTTAAGAGTGCTCTTACCACTATCCTCATGGATAAGTTTTGCCTAATGTGGAACTTTATCATAAATGGAATAATACAGTATATACTCTTTTGCATCTGACTTCTCTTATTCAGCATTATTCATGTGTCATCAAATTCATGTGTCAACAATTTATTGTTTTTCATTGCTATGAAAACCTTGAAGCAATGAATTTTTTATAAGAATGGTGATGGTATAATGATGACTACATCATCATTAATCAACCTGTTCTACTTTTGATAAACAGTGTCTCAAGTCTCTATTATGAATAAAGCTGCTTTAAACAATCCTGTGTAAGTGCTTTGGTGGACAGAAGCACTCACTTCTGTGGAGTGGAATTATTGGGTATGGGTTCTTAGGAAGTCTCCAAGGGCCAGAAGAGTGAAGAGGAGGAAAAGAAAAAGAAGAAGGGAGAGGAGGAAGAGCAGAAGCAGAAATAGTAGGAAAAAGAAGGAGGGAGTAGAAAGGATGATGAAGAGGTGGAAAGAAACAAAACAGGAAGCAACAGGAGCCGCAAGATAGGAGGGGAAGCAGCAGTAGCAGAAGGAGCTAAAGGTTATTGGCAGAGAGGTGTCTCCTGGGAGAATGCAGATAAGCGCTCTGAGATTCAAGGACTAAGCCTGGGGTGAAACAGAAAAATACTCCCTCATTAAATTAGGGCTCAGGAAGGTTGCTGAAGTGGTGACCACATGCCTTCATTCCTGGTAAATGGAAATCTTCTCTGGAAGAAACCATCCCAATTTAGGCCCTTGGGATTCTCACAGAAAAATAAAAAATGATATATATATATATTTCAATAGCAAACGTACAAGGAAATAAGTGACCACAAGTGAAAATCAGCAAAAAAAAAAAAAAAAAGACAAACTTAGACTTCCTGAAGAACTCCAATACTGAATTAAACAAATACAGAAAATAAAATAACTATACATGAAATGTTTAAAATGTGAAGCCACTTATCTTTTCACCTTTAAAAAAATTTAAACCCTTTTAATCATTTAAAAAGAAATGTATATACAATTCAAAACTCACCGAAATTTAAACACAAGGTTTACCCCGAACAGTTATTTTATATGCGTGTAGGGAGACCATTTTGATTCCAAAAACAGTAAATGGATTGAAGAACCTAGTACAAGGGGGTTTATAACTAGAAGAAAAAAAAAAAAAAAAAACCAAACTCAGTGCCGTCGAGTCAATTCTGACTCATTATGAGTATAACTAGAAGAGGCAGGAGAAATACAGAAGATCAACCATTGGCTAATCTTAACATGATTGATTGCACCCTGCTCCACGGCACTGGGTGGGTCTCCCCTTTTTGGAAACCCTGGGGACGTAGTGGCTCAGTGCTAAGGCTGCTAACCAAAGGTTCTGTAGTTCAAATCCACCAAGACATTCCTTGGAAACTCTATGGGGCAGATCTACTCTGTCCTATAGGGTCGCTATGAGTCGGAACAAACTGGTCGGCAAAGGGTTTTTTGTTTTGTTTTCCTCCCCCTTTTACTGAGACCAATGGATAGCAGATCACAAGATTGCCTCTGCTGCTCCACCCCGCCAGAGAACTTTTGAAATTCAAATTTAATGAACCTGGCTGCCAACAGGAAAGAAAGAATTTGCAACTTAGCCTGAAAGAAAAGCTTCTGGTGCGTTAATTTTTGGTCAGGGATTTCTTTAAAGTGAATATTTGGTTTCCTGGGTAAGAAAACCCCCCAAAATCAAAGCAAGATAACTGCTATCAACTTCTGTCTTTCACAATGTGAGAATACATTGCTAGTTGGAATTAAAAATTGTACAGCCACTTTGAAAAACAGTTTGACAGTTAAACACACACCTACCTTATGACTGTTAGGTCTCTACCCTGAAGAAAGGAAAATACATGTACATTCAAATTTTGTATGCAAAATTGAATAGTTCTTCACAAACAATCATCTAAAAGTGACAACAATCAAGGTATCTATCAAATGAAGAAAGAATTAAAAAAAAATGAAGTACTTTCAGTACATTCATACAATGGAATACTACTCAGCAATATAAAACAATTAGTGATAATTTAAAAACACGGATGCATTTCAAAAGCATTATGCTAAGAGAAAGAAATTTCCATCAAATGCTACATATTGGATCAGTCCATAAAATCATTTCATATGAGAAGATGGAAAAAGCAAAATTATAGGGACAGTAAACCAGGTAAGTCTTTACCAAGAGCTAGGATTTGGGAGAGAACATTAACTTCAAAGAGTTGTATGGAAACTCCTTGGGGAGAAGTAAATATTCTATATTTTGATTATGGTGATAGTTACATGACTATATACTTTTGTCAAAATTCCTAAAGCAGCATCTGAAAAGAGAGGATTTTATTGTTCATAAATTATGCCTCAATAAACCTGACAAAATTTACAGGCAAATCTCCCTCATAAGAAGGTAGTAGTTAACCAAACCAAGCAGTGAAAAACAGAAGGTAATACATCATGATGATTTTAAGATTATTCCAGGAATGCAAGTTCCCACTGATATTTTTAAATGTAATAATATAGAATTTAGCATTAATGGGTTAAAAGAGAAAGGGTAGCATCTTTTTAGGAGATGTAACCAAATCATTTGATAAAATTCAACATGCATTAATATACCAAAGTAGGAATAGAAGGGAACTTCTTTAACTTGGTAAAGATATCTTTTACAAAACAAAATTTAAAAAATCAACAAAATCATATGGCACGCATCACTGTAAATGGGGAAACGTCGGAAGCATTCACTTTAAAATTCTATAAAAAGAAGAAGCAGACAACCACTTCTATTTAACCTTGAAATGTGTGTTCTAGCCAAAACAGTGAGAAAAGAGAGGAAATAAGGTATAGGATAGGAAAGGATTAAAAACAAACAAAAAAGTCATTATTGAGAGATCATACGATCGTCTACATATAATAGCCTAAATAATGTACAGATTATTAGAATTAATAAGAGAATGCCAGGCATTCTTTTACTTGGCATAACAACTATTAAAAAAAGAGTAATTGCATTGCTTCATGTTCATTTTGGTGGAAGGGGGCATGATTACCTGGGATACAAGAGGTAAGGTGACTTTGGAACTTGTTTCTTCAGAAATATGAAACTAAGCACACTACTTCAAAAATAAAAACAAAAGATAATCAGAAAATATATTCACTTAATTTGGAGACTCATTTGTTTATGAATGTCATTTCTATCCAAGTATCTGCAAGCAAACTGTTACAACTATTTCCTACAGAAATGACAATGAAAATTGGTCTTTGCATCACTCAGTTTCATTATGAAACATGCACCTTCTGAAGCAGGTTTGTATTTGTGATCAGTATGAGTAGCTAGGCATTTATGGAGAAGTTAGAGTAAGATAACTGCTTACAGGCTGAGTCAGTATGGCCAATGGCTTCACAAATTAAATCAAATAGCTGCAAGCCTCACTTTAATAACTCCTTACGAGTCAAAAAGACAGAAGCCTAGTTCTTATATGGCTGTTTCCTCCAATAAAATTTTAACCTATTATGAATACTCATTTTTTTCTTCTTGACAACATTTGAACAAGCTAGAGAGCAGTAGCTTTCCTTGTGCTTAGTGTCTTCAAAGGAAAAGAAAATTATAGAAAATAAAAAACAGCTTTGGTCAATAAAACACCTCCAAAGCCCTTAAGTATTATAAGCCAGCCTATTTCCCAAAGTGCGTATAAACAAGGTGGACGCATATGATTAGAACTATGTAGTGAAATGTCCCACCTGTCTTGCTAACATTAACAATGACTTGCAAAAAATGTCTTTGCTTATTCAGATGACATAATTCAGAGAGCTTGAACTGATGTTGAGAAATAGACTTTCAAATGAAATATGGCTATTTGGAAAACAGACATCTATGCAAAGAAACTCATTGGGGAAGTGCTGCCAGCGTATTAGAAATGTAAGAGACAACGTCACCACCCATAAAACACCAGGAAGCAGGCAGAAAATAAAAAGGCTGTCTACACTAAAGGAATGAAGACATATGATTGTACACCTCTGTAATCATTCATTAAATGCATTGGAGAAGGATGTAACACCAGGAAAAGATATTTGCTGGGAAATTATTTGTTTCATAAAAAAGAACAATTTGAATTTGTTGATGATGCTCTTCGAATATTTTAGAATTGGTTTCATTGCCTCCTTAGACTCAGAGCTCAGGTTTTATGATTTTGAAAGAGGCCCTGAAACTCCTCAGCTTGCTATTCATGGTTTTCCAGGATGAAATTCAACTCAACCCCTGTGTTCTGCCTCTCATTTCCCCTGCATTCCCTCCTACTCCCCAATTGTTATGTTGATTTTTATGCTTAGCTCCTAGCCCAAAACTGGAGTAAACTGCTCCAATTCTGAGCTGATATTGGCTTCAAGGCCTCAGGCCTAATCCTACTCCTTGGTGACTTTTCATTGACTTTTAATATTCTTCCTACAAGCAAAAAAAAAAAAAAAAGAAATGTCTGTTATATAAAATGTGCTATTCCAGACACAAGATAATACCAGTGATCAAAAAAATAAAAGATGTATTCTCAGGGTATACACTGTAATGGAAGCAAGAGTAAACACACAAACATACAAGTAAGAATATACTGAGTGAAAGGAACATGGAGAAGCAAGAAGAAAAAAAAATCAGGGAAAGGGGTCAGATGATGAGGCTGGAGCGGAGAGAGGGCTGCTGTTTTACAGAGGTGATCAGGGGAATCCTGCCGATAAGGTGACATTTAAGCAATGTCTTGAAGGAAAGGGCCTTGAGGATTTGGGGCAGAAGAACATTCTAGCCACAGAACGAGCAGATCAGGAGAGAGCTTGGCCAAGTGATGACAGGGGAGTGAGTCAGGAGAGCACAGTGGGAATTGAGATCAGAAAGGTATGGCAAGTGCTACCATGCTGGATCTTTCAAAGCATTGTACCGACTTTGCTCTTCAAATGAGATGGAAAGCCATTTTAAAGTCTTTGCCACACGTTTGGGAAAATGCTTACAAATTTCCTCATAATTAAATTACTTCATTTACTTTATTTCCTCTAGTATTTTAAGAACCTCAACAGCCAGGGCTGGTGCACAGCAGATTTATGACTTCAGATGAATCTGTGTGATCATTCCAAAAGTATTACAAATGTCAAGGATTTGATAATATGTTTGATTGCTGAGAAGTTCAAACTAAAATAATAAGATATAATTTTCAATGATTACATTTGCTAGGATTTTTATTATTATTATTAGAACCAATGTTTAAACAGTAGTAAAACATGATATATACACTTAGCCTGGGGATACAGATTGATACAACATTTCTAAGCAGGAAATTATTTTAAATGAAGCATTTATTTTAAGTTCATAAACATTGTTTAGAATATTAATTGCTCTGGATATATTCTAGGGATAAAGTGTCAATTAGGATTTAAGGGACAAGGTGTTTACTACTGATTTAAAAGGAAAAATAATATGAAAAAAACTAAGTGCCCTTAATAATGACTTAACCATGAAATTGAACAATAAATATTCTATACCTATGTTATTAAAAAGATACTTTAGCAACCCAAGAGAAGTTCCACTATATGATGTTGTTCAGTGTCTTCTAATCCGTTCTGACCCAAAGCAGCCCTATGGGACAGAGTAGAACTGCACCATAGGGTTTCCAAAGCTATAATCTTTACAGAAGTAGGCGGCCACATCTTTCACCCACATAGTGGCTGGTATGTTTGGGTCGCTGACCTTTTGGTTAGCAGCTGAGTATTTACTTACTGTCTACCAGGGCTCCTTCACTTTTTGATAGTGAGTGAAAATAAATATACAAAAAAAAGCAGGCTACAAATCCCAGCTGATTCTAACTCAATAAAAAGCAAAATAAATAAATAAATAAATAATTTTCTGAAGGTCTTCTCCTAAGACAGAAAACTTTTGGCTGGGAAATTACCATCCACCTAGAGACCACTTCCCAGTGTTCTTTGCAGCACAATTTTGGCACATGACCAACTTCTGATAAATGATTTGTGAATGGAAGTGATATCTGGACATTCCCTTTAAGAGCAGTGATCTATCTTCTTCCTTTCCTTTTCAGTCTTCCTGCTTACTGGAATTCTAAAATCATGGCAGCAAACAGTGTAGCCATCTTGGAAACAAGAAAAAAGCTATGCAGTGATGACAGCGGAAAACATGAGAAATGTTCTCCAGTGATAGGTAGTCTCGGGGTGCCTACCCAGAATTTTATGTGATAAAAAAATAAACTTCCAACTTGCTTAAGCTTCTATTATTTTGGGACTCACTTCTGAAAGAATTGACTCCATATGCTAACAGATGGACTTTTTTTCTTAAAGTTTGAAGACATTTTCTAAATTTTCTACATTACTCATAAACTAATTTATAAATCTAACACTAAATGTATTAGGTCAACACAATATCAGGATGGATATGTATAGAGCAAGAAAATCCAAACAAAAAGGAAGTAACTGAAAATCTTGAGAATTATGTTTGTTTCTGGGTTTAAGATTTAAAAAATAATATTAGCCAAGTAGAATTTAATTATAGGAAAGCAACCAAAAGGTAAAGCACTATAGATCATGATTCAATGTCACGTGACATGTTACTGAAGAAATTTGTGGTATCTGTAATCTGGAGCCCTGGTGGGTGAGGTGGTTAAGAAATTGGCTGCTAACCAAAAGGTCAGAAGTTCAAATCCATCAGCCACTCTTTAGAAATCCTATGGGGCAGTTAAACTGTGTCCTACAGGGTCACTATGAGTCAGATTTGACTCAATGGCAGTGGATTTGGTTTTTTTTTTTTTTGGTTTGTAATCTGATAAATAAAGGAACAAAGAAAAGACGTGATTGTTTCACTTAGGAGTTGAAAAGTTGTTAAATGAGGATTAAAAAAATTGGCATGTTTTTAATAGTACCAATGCTGAAAATTAAGATAAGTAGTAAGGTGCTGTGACACAGAAGAGAGCACAAATAAAGAAGAACGTTTCTACTGCTTAACGTCTCAGAAATGGAATGCCATGCCCCAAAAGAAAATGAGGGCTCTGTCCCAGGAAGTGGCCGTGGAGAGATAGCCTGAGTGCCCCACCATGTGGATTCTGCACTTCGTAGACTAGGAAAAGGCTGTGATTCCCCAGGAGACTTCTGGGCACTTCAGGTCTGACATTCTCTGATTACATTAATGGAGGCCATATTTTAGACTGTTCGGATATACAAGCTGGGGTATTCCCTTATTGATTTGAGTGTTATGAGCAATAAAGCCCATTTGTCCAATTTGGTTGATTATATTGGTTGATTTTTAAAATAACTGTGCCATTAAATAACCGATTTCATACAGATGATAGAAAAAAAATAAAAAGTAGGCACTGCATTGCTCTAGACAGTGTAGGTAGTGCTATGGAATTTCTGGCTCTTTCTCTCTGCTCCATATGATTTACTTAGTAAGTGCTGGTAAGAAGAGTGAAAGTGCAGCTCCAGAGTCTGTGTAAACATAAATTTGGGGACAGTCCTTGTGACTCACCATCTTAGAGAGTCTCTGATCCCCGTAGGAGGAAGACTATTCACTTTATCACTATTCAGCATCCCCCTCACGAATTCTGTGATGCCTTTGATTTTTGAGGGGTATTTAACTTGTGATACCCATGCGTCTGTCAGTTTGTCTAACTGTAGGGGCTTGTGTGTTGCTGTGATGCTGGAAGCTATGCTACTGGTATTCAAATACCAGCAGGTTCACCCATGGCAGACAGGTTTCTGCTGAGCTTCTAGACTAAGACAGACTTAGAAGAAGGACCCAGCAGACTACTTCTGAAAAGAATTAGCCAGCAAAAACCTTATGAATAGCATCAGAACATTGTCTAATATAGTGCTGGAAGATGAGCCTCTCAGGTTGGAAGGCACTCAAAAGACAACTGGGGAAGAGCTGCCTCCTCAAAGTAGAGTCTACCTTAATGACATGGATGGAGTCAAGCTTTCAGGACCTTCAATTGCTGAAGAAACAGCTGCAAACATCCATTAATAATTGGAAAGTGAAAGATACAAAGTATGAATCTAGGTAAGTTGGATATCATCAAAAATGAAATGGAACGCATAGAGATTGATAGCCTAGGCATTAGTGAGCTGAAATGAACAGGTATTGGTCATTTTAGATCAGACAATCTTGTGGTCTACTATGCCAGGAATAACAACTTGAAGAGGAACGGTGTTGCATTCATTGTCAAAAGGAATATTTCAAGATCTGTCCTGAAGTACAACGCTGTCAGTGATAGAATAATATCCATAACCCTACAAGGAAGACCACGTAACACGGCTATTATTCAATTTACGCACCAACCACCAAGGCCAAAGAAGAAGTTGAAGACTTTCACTGACTTCTGCAGTCTGAAATTAATCAAACATGCAACCAGGATGCACTGATAATTACTAGTGATTGGAATTCAAAAGTTGGAAACAAAAAGGATCCTTAGTTGGAAAATATGACCTTGGTGATAGAAACAATGCCGGAGATTGCATGATTGAATTTTGCAAGACCAACTTCTTCATTGCAAAAAACCTTTTTTTACCAACATAAACAGCAACAATACTCATGGACCTCACCAGATGGAATACATAGGAATCAAATAGACTACATCTGTGGAAAGAGACAATGGAAAAGCACAATATCATCAGTCAGAACAAGGCCAGGGACCGACTTCAGATCACAGATCAATTACTCATATACAAGTTCAAATTCAAACTGAAGAAAAGTAGAGCAAGTCCACAAGAGCCAAAGTACAACCTTGAGTATACACCACCTGAATTTAGAGACCGTCTCAAGAATAGATTTGACACGTTGAACACTAATGACCGAAGACCAGATAAATTGTGGCTTGGCATCAAGTACATCATATGCAAAGAAAGCAAGAGGTCATTAAAAAGACAGGAGAGAAAGAAAAGACCTAAACGAATGTCAGAAGAGACTCTGAAACTTGTCCTTGAATGTCGAATAGTTAAAGCAAAAGGAAAAAATGATGCAGTAAAAGAGCTGAACAGAAGATTTCAAAGGGCAGCTTGAGAAGACAAAGTATTATGATGACATATGCAAAGACCTGGAGATAGAAAACCAAAAGGGAAGAATAGGCTCAGCATTTCTCAAGTTGAAAGAACTGAAGAAAAAATTCAAGCCTTGAGTTGCAATGCTGAAGGATTCTACGGGGAAAATGTTAAACGATGCAGGAACCATCAAAAGAAGATAGAAGAGAAAGACAGAGTCACTACACCAAAAAGAACTGGTTGACGTTCAACCACTTCAGGAAGTAACATATGAGCAGGAACCAAAGATACTGAAGGAAGAAGTCCAAACTGCACTGAAGGTATCGGCAAAAAATAAGGCTCCAGGAATTGATGGAGTACCAATGCAGATGTTTCAACAAAAGAATGTAGCACTGGAAGTGCTCACTCGTCTATGCCAAGAAATGTCAGAGACAGCTCCCTGGCCAACAGCCTGGAAGAGATGCATATTTATGCCTATTCCCAAAAAAGGTGATCTAACCAATTGTGGAAATTATCAAACAATATCATTAATATTACACGGGAGCAAAATTTTCTGAAGATCAACCAAAATCAGTTGCAGCACTGTATCAACAGGGAACTGCCAGAAATTCAAGCCAGATTTAGAAGAGGACATGGAACCAGGGGTATTATTGCTGATGTGAGGTGGATCCTGGCTGAAAGCAGAGAATACCAGAAAGATGTTTACCAGTGTTTTATTGACTATGCTAAGGCATTTGACTATGTGAATCATAACAAATTATGCGTATGGGAATTCCTGAACATTTAATTGTGCTCATGAGAAATCTGTACATGAATCAAGAGGCAGTCTTTTGAACAGAACAAGGACATGCTGCATGGTTTAAAGTAGGGAAAGGTGCGCATCAGGGTTGAATCTTTTTAACATACCTATTCAATCTGTATGCTGAGCAAATAATCCCAGAAGCTGGACTATATGAAGAAGAATTGGGGATTGGAATTGTAGGAAGACTCATTAACAACCTTGGATATGCAAATGACACAACCTTGCTTGCTGAAAGTGAAGAGGACTTGAAGCACTTACTGATGAGGATCAAAGACCACAGCCTTCAATACGGATTATACTTCAACATAAAGAAAACAAAAATCCTCACAAATGGACCAATAAGTAACATCATGATAAACGGAGAAAAGGTTGAAGCTGTCAAAGATTTCATTTTACTTGGATCCACAATCAACACCCTGGAAGCAGCAGTCAAGAAATCCAAAGATGAATTATATTGGGCAAATCGGCTGCAAGAGATCTCTTAGCCTGACCAAGCCATGGTGTTTTCAACCACCTCATATGCATGTAAAAGCTGGACAACATATAAGGAATACTGAAGAAGAATTGAGGCCTTTGAATTGTGGTATTTAGTGAAGAATATTGAACATACCATGGACTGCCAAAAGAACAAACAAATCTGTCTTGGAAGAAGTACAATCAGAATATTCCTTAGAAGCAAGGATGGTGAGACTAAGTCTCACATACTTTGGATATGTTATCAGGAGGAATCAGTCCCTGGAGAAGGACATCATGCTTGGTAAAGTAGAGGGCCAGTGAAAAAGAGTAAGACCCTCATTGAGATGGATTGACACAGTGGCTGCAATGATGGGCTCAAACATAACAACCATCGTGAGGATGGCGCAGGACAGGGCAGTGGCAGTGTTTTGTTCTGTTGTGCATAGGGTTGCTATGAGTTGGCACCAGCTCGATGGCTCGTAACAGCAACAACAATTTAACTTGTGAAGTCCTCACTCAGAACTTCCTGGAACTATACAAGTGAAAGACCTCATGACCTGCTCAGAATATTGCAACTTCTCTGTTAAGTGGGTACAACTCCCAACATTCACACTTTACTACTTGTGCTGAATTCTACAGCTTGTCTTGGAATTCATAGGAACACAGAACAGTTAGCAAACGTATTGCATAGCCAGTTATATCAGTTCTGGAAGTGGGAGAAAAAGGGATAACAACTGAGGCAAGCAGCTAGATGAAGTAAGCTCTGCTTCTCTGTTGGAAGAACAGTTAAGAGAAGAGGGGTGGGATCAAGCAGTCCCCTGAGAGACTCTCAACAGTGGCAGGAGCAGACAAATTTGGTGAACCTTGCCCTAGACATGTACTGTCAGCTCGCATTTTTATGGGCACACATACTGAGGCAGTGCCATTGCTAGCACAATCACCAGCTGTCTCATAAGGCTTTTTGAGGGAGAATGGCTCATCACCCCAACTGGCTATACACTATGGAGGGAACTGCCCTTTGATAGCAGAGAGAAGTGCTGAAACAATACTTTGTCTCTGGGCAGGTGCTGGGTGAAAGTAATTTGCTTGTAGAGTGTCTAACCCATAATTGGATACTTGCAAATGTTTCTGCTCATGATGGTGTCCATGCTGCTGCTGCAGAGACTCATGAAGAGTTAGGAGCAATCTCACTAGGAACAAGAGCACACAGTAATTCTGTAATCCAGAGAGTTCACCGCCATATTGTTAGTTATAACACGGTCCATGGTTTTTTTTACCTCCAGCCGAGTGAAAGCTATTAGAAAAGAATTAGAAGGTCTATACCCATAATGGAATACAAAAGGTCAAAAGATAAGAAAATAAATAAATAAATAAATAAGACCTCAGAGAAACAAAAAAGGGAAGAAAATAGGATAGTTTGGGAAAGTTTTGGTGGTGGTGGGATCTTAGATTAAGTTCACTTTTTGGTACATCCTGCGTGGGATGAGAACAAGAGCACTGTGTAGCTTGCAGAAGCTCTAACTGCAGAAGACCTCAATGGCAGAAGCATATCCAGGAGTGGACTCCTCTCTTGGTCCAGGGACACTGTGAGCTCCACATATGATTTTTCTCTTTAACACAAGATGGAGTAGATAGGAAATTCTTCTTAACTGAAGAGCCTCACAGTCTTCAGGAGCTTGTTGTCTGACTTACAGGACTTACTTTTTGGAGATGATAATCATTCAGAAAGAGAATGCAAAGTGAGGTGCATCATACTGTTGTTGTTGTTGTTAGGTGCTGTCCAGTCAGTTCTAACTCATAGCGACCCTATGTACAACAGAACAAAACACTGCCTAGTTTTGCACCATCCTCACAATCGTTGTTATGCTTGAGTCCATTGTTGCAGCCACTGTGTCAATACATCTTATCGAGGGTCTTCCTTTTTTCACTGACCCTCTGCTTTACCAAGCATGATGTCCTTCTCCAGGGACTGCTCCCTCCTGACAACATGTCTGAAGCATGTGAGACATATTCTCGCCATCCTTGCTTCTAAAGAGCACTCTGGTTATACTTTTTGCCAAGACAGATTTTTTCGTTCTTTTTGCAGTCCATGGTATGCTCGATATTCTTTGCCAATGCCATAATTCCAAGGCATCAATTCTTCTTCAGTCTTCCTTATTCATCATCCAGCTTTTAAAAGCACACGATGTGAGCGAAAGAAGCATGGCTTGGGTCAGGCGCACCTTAGTATTCAAGGTGACATCTTTGCTTTTTAACACTTGAAAAGGTCTTTTGCAGCAGATTTGCCCAATGCAATGTGTCTTTTGATTTCTTGACTGCTGCTTCCATGGGTGTTGATTGTGGATATCATCATATGACACACATGTACTCCTTGTATATCATACAAGGAGTGAAATGGCATTGACAGGGAATTGGACGATGCTAGTAATTCAGTTTTCCCCTATTTTGGAATGCTTTAATAAACTGTAAATGAGAAAATTAAACACTTCCTAGCTCAGAGGGAAATGAAATCTCTGAGTTTGGTTTAGCTCACAGTCTGAAAACATGGCTGCCCTATTTTCTGGACACAGTTTAGTGCAGCTCAAAGGTCCTGAATTTTAGCATAAGACAGCATAGATATGCAGATGATATTTGATATTTAAATATTCATTTCTTTGATAGGACATACAGGAATTACAGTTCCTGTGTTTTCATCACTGAGTCCATACCCATTGTCCTAGAATTCTGTCTTTGGTGAGGGGTGGAAAAGAGTAACATGGAGGAAGAATTGCAGGCAGCTTAACATTTATATTTAAAATTTTAGAAAGCATAGATTTGGGCTTTCCCATTATTATAGTGATTTCTTGGTGACATTTATGCTGAAGCAAATCCTCAAATCATATTTTATTAAAGTGATTGTATTCAACAAGTACAGTTTCAAGTAAATCCCTCATTATTATTGGCCAAAGGAAGGGCTTCTCAGTTCAGTGATGTTACATGTGAGTTACCTACAGCTAATGATGCTTCATAACCCCCACCGTTGATGGCAGTAAGCTGTCAAGTGTTTGCCAATGGCATGTAGTTGGATTCCTTCTTTCTGCTGTTTCATGGAAGCCAAAAGATACTGTGAGTCAGAGGAGATGATGTTAAACTTTCCATCTGTGGCCATATTTGTCAAAATGAATCAAAACTGCCTTCCATCATGACTTTGAGAGTGCCATTTGAGTATGAATCCCATATTAAGTGATTGACCATATTACCTTAAAGAATAAGATGTATCTGGTTTAAAAGGCAAGAGCTCTGTACCACACAGGATTCACTGTATTTGCAATGTGTTTGAGGCTGATTGCCTGTGCACTAACACCTTTGTCATTAGGTGCCAGAGTTTAAAGCTCAGTGCCATGAACTAGGGTAAGCTTTGTGACAGATGGTTGTCACTCACAGCTGTTTGTGCTTTCAAAACTGCTAATAAACAATTGTCAAGAAATGAATTTCTGAAGTTCTAAATAATTATGTCTTCTGCAAGCTTCAGTGACATCCGTTAAAGGGGATCATTTTGCTTTTGAGCCACACAAACTCAGGAAGAAAAATCATCCTGCACAAAAGCACAAAACCATCTAGAAATTAACTTAAAATATTGTAATCAATTAGAAAATCAAGACACTGTTCTGGACTCCCTGACTAAAGGCAAAATTCCAGAGTAAAAAGTAATCCCCCAATTCCCTAACCCTACACACACACACACACACACACACACACACACACACACATATTCTTCGGATCCAACAATTTACAGCTTTCTTCTATACTATATTGGCGCAAATGGTTAAGCTCTCAACTGCTAGCACTCAAAACTACCCAGAGTCACCTCAGAAGACAGGCCTGGCAATCTGCTTTCAAAAAAGGTTACAGCATTGAAAACCCTATGGAGCACTGCTACTCTGCACACATGGGATTGCCATGAGTTGGAATCAACTTGAAGACAACTAACAACAATATGCATATGTATATATAATCCGTAAAAACCCATTGCCTTCAAGTCGATTCTGACTCATAGTGAATCTATAGGACAGAGTAGAACTGCCCCACAGAGTTTCCAAAGAGCAGCTGATGGATTCGAACTGCCAACCTTTGGTTAGCAGCCAAGCTCTTCTTGTGTCGTTATAGTCAGAATTGACTCAACTCATTGGCAACTGGTTTGGCTACATTTTTAATAAAAATCTATATCTACTTATCTATCTGTGAATATATTGTTGTTGCTAGGTGCCATGGAGTTGGTTCTGACTCATGGCTACCCTATGTACAATAGAATGAAACACTGCCCCGTCCTGCGCCATCCTCACAATTGTTGTTATGCTTAAGTCCACTGTTGGAGCCACTGTGTCAAATCATCTCATTGAGGGTCTTCCTCTTTTTTGCTGACTTGCTACTTTACCAAGCATGATGTCCTTCTCCAGGGACTGGTCTCCCCTGGCAACATAGCCAAAGTATGTATGACGCAGTCTCGCCACCCTTGCTTCTAAGGGGCATTCTGGTTGTGCTTCTTCTAAGGCTAATTTGTTCATTCTTTTGGCAGTCCATGGTTTATTCAATATTCTTCTCCAACACCAAAACTTAAAAATGTCAATTCTTCTCCGGTCTTCCTTATTCATTGCACAGCTTTCACATGCATATGAGGTGATTGCAAACACCATGGCTTGGGTCAGGCACACCTTAGTCTTCAGTGTGACATCTCTGCTTTTCAACACTTTAAAGAGGTCTTTTGCAGCCAATTTGCCCAATGCAATGTCCTTGGATTTCTTGACTGCTGTTTCCAGGGTATTGATTGCGGATCCAAGTAAAATGAAATCCTTGACAGCTTCAATCTTTTCCCCATTTATCATGATGTTGCTTATTGGGCCAGATGTGAGGATTTTTGTTTTTTTCCTGTTGAGGTGTAACCCATATGGAAGGCTGTGGTCTTTGATCTTCATCAGTAAGTGCTTCAAATCCTCTTCACTTTCAGCAAGTAAGGTGGTGTCATCTGCATATCCAAGGTTGTTAACGAGTTTTCATCTCATCCTGATGCCCTGTTCTTCTTCATATAGTCCAGCTTCTCAGATTATTTGCTCAGCACACAGATTGAATAGGTGTGGTGAAAGGATACAGCCCTGATGCACACCTTTTCTAACTTTAAACCATGTAGTAACTCCTTGTTCTGTTTGAATGACTGCCTCTTGGTCTATCTACAGGTTCCTCATGAGCACAGTTACGTGTTCTGGAGTTACCATTCTTAGCAATGTTACCCATAATTTGTTATGATTCACAGAGTTGACCTTAGCATGATCAATAAAACACAGGTAAACATCTTTCAGGTATTCTCTGCTTTCAGACAGGATCTGTCTGGCATCAGCAATTACTTCCCTGGTTCCACATCTTCTTCTGAATCTGGCTTGAATTTCTGGCAGTCCCCTGTTAATATAGTGCTGCAACCGATTTTGGATGATCTTCAGCAAAATTTTGCTCTCCTGTGATATTAATGATGTTGTTCGATAATTTCTGCATTCGATGGGATCACCTTTCTTAGGAATAGTCATAAATAGAGATCTCTTCCACTCAGCTGGCTAGCTAGCTGTCTTTCAAATTTCTTGGCATAGACCTGTGAATACTTCCAGTGCTGCATCCGTTTGTTGAAATATCTGATTTGTTATTCCATCAATTCCTGGAGCTTTGTTTTTTGCCAGTGCCTTCAGTGCAGCTTGGACTTCTCCCATCAGTACTACTGATTTCTGCTCATATGTTACCTCCTGGAATGGTTGAACGTCAACCAATTCTTTTTGGTACAGTGACTGTATGTATTTCTTACATCTTCTTTTGATGCTTCCTGAGTTATTGAATATTTTCCCCATAGATTCCTTCAATATTGCAACTGGAGGCTTGAATTTTTTCTCCAGTTCTTTCAGCTTGAGAAATACTGAGCTTATTCTTCCCTTTTGGTTTTCCATCTCCAGGTCTTTCCACATGTCCTTGTATACTTTGTTTTCTCAAGTCACAGAGAAATCTTCTGTTCAATTCTTCTACTTCATCATCTCGTCCTTTTGCTTCAGCTACTTGAACTTCAAGAGTAAGTTTCAGAGTCTCTTCTGACATCCATTTTTGGTCTTTTATTTCTCTCCTGTCTTTTTAATGACCCCTTGCTTTTTTCGTGTATGATATCCTTGATATCATTCTACAACTGGCCTTGTCTTCAGTCATTAGTATCCTTCAGGTCAAATATATTCTTGAGACGGTCTCTAAATTCAGGTGGGATATACTCAAGCTAGTACTTTGGCTCTGGTGGACTTGTTCTAATTTTCTTCAGTTTCAACTTGAACTTGCATATTGAGCACTTTGGCAGTCTGTTCCACAGTCGGCCCCTGGGCTTGTTCTGATGATGATATCGAGCTTTTCCATCAGCTCTCCCCACCAATGTAGTTGATTTGACTCTTGTGTATTTCATCTGGGAGGTCCATGTGTATGGTCACTGTTTATGTTGGTAAAAAAAGATATTTGCAGGTAAGAAGTCATTGATCTTGCAAAATTTTATCTTGTGATCTCTGGCATCGTTTCTATCACCAAGCCATATTTTCCAACTACCAGTCCTTTTTCTTTGTTTCCACCTTTCGCATTCCAATCTCCAGTAATTATTAAATGCACCCTGATTGCATGTTCAATCAATTTCAGACTGCAGAAGTTGTAAAAATCTTCAATTTCTTCATCTTTGGTCTCAGTGGTTGGTGCATAAATTTGAATAATAATCATATTAACTGGTCTTCCTTGTAGGCATATGGATATTATCCTATCACCGACAGAGTTGTACTTCAGGACAGATCTCGAAATGTTCTTTTTGACAACGAACGCAACACCATTCCTCTTCAAGTTGTGGTTCCTGGCGTAGCAGACCATATGATTGTCTGATTCAAAACGGCCAATACCAGTCCATTTCAGCTCACTAATGCCTAGGGCATCGATGTTTATGCATTCCATTTCATTTTTGACAACTTCCTATTTTCCGAGATTCATACTTTGTACTTCCCAGTTTCTGATTATTAATGGATTTTGCACGTGTTCTCATTTTGAGTCGTGCCACATCAGCAAATGAAGGCCTCGAATGCTTGGCTCCATCCACGTCATTAAGGTTGAGTCTACTTTGAGGAGGCAGTTCTTCCCCAGTCATATTTTGAGTGTCTTCCAACCTTGGGGGCTCATCTTCAGGCACTATGTCAGACAGTGTTCCGCTGCTATTCATGATGTTTTCACTGGCTAAATCGTTTCAGAAGTAGACTGTCGGGTCCTTCTTCCTAGTCTGTCTTAGGCTGGAAGCTCCGCTGAAACCTGTGCACCATGGGTGACCCTGCTGGTATTTGAATACTGACGGTATAGCTGCCAGTAGCACAGCAACACGCAAGCCAGCATCACAGCAACACGCAGTATGACAAACTGACAGACACATGGGGGTGAACACATGTATGTTCCTTTTTTGGTTTAGAGTTGAAGTGCTCTTCACCACTTCCCCAGTTGTTACAAAGGTGTTATATGGTTTGCGGTTTCATCTTATCTGTTATTGACAGGCATGTGGGGAGACAAAAGTGATTTGTTGCTGTATGATTTATGATATTCCAGTTACTGCTAGGATCTAAAAATCACAAGATAGTAGCAACTCACAAAGAGAAATTTGAGGATGAATGGGTAGAAGCTGGAAGATGATCGGTGCCTCACTAGCCCCACAGCTAACTGATCATGTGAAATGGTATTGAGAAAGCTCTAAGTAAGAGAATTATGATATTGGCAAATGTTTTTCCTCTAAACTATTAAATTTTAATTCAAGTTGTGTCCTCTGAAGACAAACCCCAGTTGTAGCATTATCTCCTTTCATGTGGCCTACTGACTTCACTGGGAAAAGAAAGCCGCTCAAGTTACTGGAAGCCAAGTTGATCTTTATCTTTGTTGACTACTCTGCTAACACCGGGGGCATTAATTTCTGGATGTGAGTCCCAGTACCAGTAACCAAATCAGTGTGGTCAAAACCCTTTATTAAAAACTCAAGAACAAAAGAAAATACAAAATACATTAAAGTGTGTTCAACTCAGCTAATGTGGTTCATTTTACAGTATGACAAGTTCTGCTAAAGATTGAGGATATGAGAAATACTAAAGAGAAAGGAGGAAAGGGTAAAGCAAGGCAGAGAAAGAGAGAAAGGTGTAAAAGAAGAAAGCTGGAGAGAAACATGCTTTAGACATTAAAATAAGCAGAACAAAAAACAAAAATAAACCCATTGCCATCAAGGTGATTCTGACTCACCGCAGCCATATTGGACAAAGTAGAAATGTCCCACAGGGTTTCTGAGCAGCTGGTGGATTCTAACTACCAACCTTTTGGTTAGCAATTGTAGCTTTTAGCCACTCTGCCACAAGGGCTCCAATATAAGCAGAGAGATGTATAATTCAAAAACAAAATGAATTTCTATATCATCAATGAACACCAGTGGAATAGCAAAGTTTTGTCAGCAAAATAACTAACATACTCACATTCACTGAATATGAGGTAGTGTTATTGGCAAAACACACATACACACACACTCATTTAATCCTCACAACAACCTATGGTCTAGTTTTTTATATCAAGAAACTGAAACACAGAGAGATTTGTAGCTTGCTCAGGAAACCCAGGCCGGCTGTTTGGCCCCAGAATCTGGGCTCTGTCTACCAAGTGCTATTGGAGCCCTGGAAACCCTGGTGATGGAGTGGTTAAGAGCTATGGTGGCTAACAAAAAGGTCAACAGTTTCAATCCACCAGGCGCTCCTTGATAATTCTATGGGGCAGTTCTACTCTGTTCTTTAGGGTCTCTATGAATTGGAATCAACTTGACAGCAATTTTTTTTTTTTAATTGGAGCCCTGGTGGAACAGTGGTTAAGACCTCAGCTGCTAACCAAAATGTCAGCAGTTCCAATCTATCAGCTGCTCCTTGGAAACCCTTTGGGGCAGTTCTACTCTGTCTTATAGGGTCGCTATGAGTCAAAATCTACTCAACAGCAATAGGTTTGGTTTTTTGATTTTTTGTTGGAGTGTTAAATATCTGATAATCAATAAACCACTAATAGTTATACATTGATACAAATACTTTGAAAAACAAGTTGATACTACCTAGTAAAGTTGAACATATAGTTCCCCTTCAACCCAACAATTCCACTCTAAGAAATACACTCTCACAAATCCCTCACACACTCAGACCAGGGGATTTATACAAGAAAGCTCATGGCAGTCTTGTTCATAATTCCACATAAGTGTAAACAACCCATGAGTTCATCAACAATCGATTAGATCAATTAAAATATGCTTTGTTCTCACAGAATAGTGCCAGGCAGCAATATAAAGGGGATGAGTTTTAGAAAAATTACACTGAGGGGAAAAAAAAAGGTCACAGATACCACTTTGTAAAGATCAAAAAGGAGTCACTCTAATACTATATTTTTAGGGATACATGCATTAGTAAAGCTATTACCAAAATAAAAAACCTGCTGCCGTAGAGTCAATTCTGACTCATAGCGACCCTATAGGACAGAGTAGGACTGCCCCACACGATTTTCAAGGAGCACCCGGTGGATTCGAACTGCCAATCTTTTGGTTAGCAGTCGTAGCTCTTAACCACTATGCCAGCAGGGTTTCCAGTAAAGTTATTACGAAACAAACAACGACAACAACAACAAAAAACAAAGAAAGAGAAAAAGCAAAACAAAAACAAAATTCGGGCAGTAGTTACCTTGAAATGGGGAGGCTAGCTTCACAAACATTAAACCTTGGGTCAAGTCCTGGGCTCTTGGATAATCTCTTTGTTTTTTCCCTCCTTTCCTGCATAGATAACATTTGCAAGATTTTTTTTTTTCCATCATTTTTTTTCAACAATCAGAAAATGAATGAAAAATGGGAGAGTCAAAGGGACCATTAAAGAGCCTGCAGAGGCTAGAGGGAGACAGGTGATTCAGGCTGAGGGTGTAGTTAGAAGAGAACCTGGTGAATTAATACTTCAGAAATAAATTTATGGAGGGGTTTATGCTACATTTTTTCCTGCTGCTTCAATTTCAAATTATATGTTTGATTCAGAATAACTCTGGAATATTCAGTTTTGACTTCAATATCTGGTGAGAATGAAATGTTCTAATCCACAAGGGAAGAAAGCAACTATAAATGCAAATGACATGAACTAAAACAAATCAAAATTTAAATTAGCCATGGATAGGAATACAAGTATGACATCTATGAGAAAATGATTTTGGCTACCAGTTCGGTTGTAAAGTTAGTAAAAACTGTTATTCTGCATGAAAACTGCTGCAATTGGTAAAATTAAAGTTTTTTAGAGTAAGTAGAAATTGTATACGGGGAAATACTACCTCATGCAGCATTTATTTAAGAATATTTCAGACAAACAATGGTTCAAACATATTAAGTGTGCTTTCAGCATTGGTTTTAACATCTTTTTTTTTAGCTATTTTAAAGAAAAAATCCAATAATCATTAGTTAGTCAATCACTAAAGTGTATTACTTGGTGATGCTGAGAATAGTCTCAAAAAGCTCAACCTTCTACATTTTAATCTGATTTTCAATAATTATATTTTAAGGTATCTTTTTTTTTTATATTATAGTTGCTACACTACGTGTGGCACAGAGTAGCTCAATAAATGCCCAATAGATATATTAAGCAACTAAAGGGCCTGTGACTGTTAACAACTCTGTTGTTCCCTGGAAATACTAACCTGTATCTTTGTGTACTTTTTGTTTATTCTTACAGGATTTTCATGCTATCTAGGGCTTGAAATTCACAACCATATTTCCCTAAACCCTCTGCATACAATATTTTCTCCTATACTCCTGTTTCTTCTCAGTTTTCAAGGGCATAGATCTGCCAGTGGCGCTCAGGTTAACAGGGAAAGACTGACAAGGGTAAAGGAGGAATGAAATGTGGACAGAAAAACCTTCTGGAAGGTCAGTGCTATCTTCTGGGTTAACGTAAAGTTATGTATTTGCTCATTTATATTAAAAAGAAGTCATATTTGCACCTGCTCATGACATTGAAAAAATAATAATACAGTATTTGTGTAGTTTTTCAAGATACAGTAACGACTATAGCTACTTTTGCATTCCTGTTGGAAAAGCATACTTTTCCAATCACTTTAATTTTATCTATTTAGATGTACTTAATTTAAATTAAAAACAACATTTATTTAAAATAAAATAAAAAAGTTACTTAAAATATGCTGTTTCATAATGTCATTATAGCTAATTATCTTTATTTTTTAATTTAAAGAATTTATTTCACAAATATATATTAAAAAAAAAATCCATTGCCAGCCAGTTGATTCTGATTCATAGCCACCCTGTAGGACAGAGTAGAACTGTCTCATTGAGCTTCCAAGCTTGTAAATCTTTATAGAAGCAGACTGCCACATCTTCCTCCCGCGGAGCAGCTGGTGAGTTCCAACCTGACCTTTCGGTTAGCAACCGAGCACTTTAACTACTGTACCACCAGGGCTCTTTACAAATATCCATTGTGCTCCATAGCTAATTACCTTTAAACTGTTTTAGATAAGCCCTTTTGAAGTCATGATTGCCAAGATGGGAATAGATTTTATGTCAAACACAAGATTTTATAAGGAATGAAGTAGAAAAGGAGGAAGTGAAATTTGCACTTATTGAAAACAGGGTATATGCCTTTCATTCTCATGTGCTTTATTTCATGAATCATACCAACAGGTTTTTGTAGGAGTTACTGTCCTTATCTAAATCCATCAATTTGAGATTCAAAGAACTGAATAAACTGTCCAGGATCGCACAGCCAGGCACTGACAGAATCAAGATTCCAACGCTCTCCTTCCGGTGCAAATCCTTACTCTTTGCTTTATGACATGCTGCCTGACCTCTGTAACTTAAGTACTAAATGAAAACAATATGTTGACATCCTTCCTATCCAGAGAGATATTTACGTAATTTTTTTCCTTCTTTTTCTTATCAATTTTGCTCACAATTGGGAGAAAGATACTAAAATGTTTAAAGAGAAGCACCATAGGTGACTTCAAAGGTATGTATAATCCTCATCTTCACACAATATTAATTTCAAAGCCGTGATTTGTTAACATAGCTTATAGTTAAATGCAAAATAAGCATATGGACCCTCTCAAATTATGATTCTATCACGTTGCTGAGCACCCTGTCGCAGTTCGAGACTGCTAAAAATCTGAGACATGGATCTTTTAAAAGAGGAGACACCAAGGCAAAGTAATAAGGTAAAATTAAACGTCAGAAAAATGCCACTACAAACAACTTCAGCTATACTCCGTTAAGAAGTTGTTTGGGAAAATGAAATGAACAAAGATACAAAGGTGGAAAATCATACTTATATATCAAAACCAGTGTTTGCATCAGTCTCGATGGCAGAGGTTAGAGGTAGACCAGGAGACTTGAGTAAGAAGAGGGCAATTTTGAAAAGCCATCATGAGGAATGGGAGAAAAAGCTGACTAGACTGAAGAAAAGGAATACTGATTGACGCACCCAGGTTGAAATCATAAAATATGGTGACGTCAACCTGCAGTGTTACGTGATTTACTCCAATAGCTCTGGGTGGTGTGAGTCAAAATCACAACGGTAAGTGTAGGTGTTGGAGCAGGATGAGGCATTTGGGAGGACAAGAGAGTAGAGAGTTCTTGCAAGAATGGCTGGCGTGATGAATTAGGGTATGCAGAACGATTAGAGAGGGAACTGAAGGCAGCCAACAGAACACAAGTTTTATGTGGGCACTGGCCTTGCTAATTTTGCATGCCTTCTAGTTGAGGACTTAACACAGTGCCGAGCATACAAATTCATGCTGAATAAAAACTAAAAAAAGAGACCGCATACAGTTCTTGATAAGAAGATGTCAATATATGATTTGTAGCAAGATCCTAAACTGTATGAATATTTTTATTCTAAAATTACCAGGATGGGCACATTATGAGTAGGTTCTTCTCCGTTCTTTAACTTTTTCCATTTGCACATTTGTATTCTGTGTCATTGGCCAAAAATATCCATCAGTATACTGACTAAAATAGAGCTATAGTTATAAAGCACATTTGATTCCCATTTTTTGAATTATGAAGTTTCATTGTATGTTTCGTCTTCTGATAGGAAATTATCTACTTTTTTGCTCTGTATTTGATTAATACATTTTCCAGCATATTTTATACTTGAATATCAAAATATTTGTGTTACACTTAAACTGTATCATTGTTCTATTTGAAATTTGATTCTAGTATATTTGCTTACAAGTATTAAGATAGTTCATAATGTCAGTAGATGATATACATTATCCACGCCTCTAAAAATAATTGTATTTATCATTGTTACATATTGTCTTGTGTCTTCAATGAAGATATGCTGAAATCCTACCTCCTCATAACTATAAATGGAACCTTGTTTGGAAATAGAATCTTTTAAGATCTTGTCAGTTAAGTCAACAGGAGGTCATACTGGAGTAGAGTACGTCCCAATGTAACCTGATTGGTGTCCTATAAAAGAATAAAAAACAGAGAGAAAGACAAAGACATCCATGTGGTGACAGATTTATGCTTCAACTGCAAGCCAAGGAACAACTGGAGTTACCAGAAGCTGAAAGAGACAAAAAAAAATGATCTCCTGGAGCCTTCAGAGACAGCGTGGCCAACACCCTGAATTCAGACTCCTAGCTCCAGAGTTGTGAGAATATACATTTCTGTTCTTATAAGCCATCCAATTTGCAATATACATTGTTAAGCAGTACTAGGAACCTAACAGAATCATTGAGTGAGTCCCTACTGAATCCTTGGTACTCTGCTATTTCTTTCACTTAACTAACGTCTAATCTTCACAACAACCATACTATATAGGGTATTACCTCTATTTTACAGATGTGGAAACTGAGGCTTACTCAGGCATTTTAAATAACTATCTCAAGGCCCCCAAATGAATAATGCATAAAATATATCAAATCCCATATGTCTTAGTCTTTGTTCCTTAAAGAGTTTATTTAAAAAATTCTAAAATATTTTGCTGTCATATTCAATTGAATAAAAAATTTTTATTTATTTATTTAGTTTTTATTCAATTGTCCCTAAAATATTTTGTTACTGTTTTGCTATTATGCATGTTAATAGCTTTTGATAGATGTTTTAAACAGAATTAAATTTTGGCTTCAATATTTATTGTTGATTGAAAATAAAGATTTTACAATTCCTTGTTGCAAAGAATGATATAAGACTCTGGAGTCTTTTCAGCTCATAATGTAATTTAAAAACAACAACAACAAAGGTGGTCCCTCTTTTAAAGGGTAGGGTCATAGGAAAATTTCATGCCAAAAACCATTTATTTACATGTGGCCTTCCTCCTGACTGTGTGAAAAGATGGGTAGTGAATGCTGTATTTTGATCATATTGGCAATCACTAGAAACAAATCTGTCTTGGAAGTCAATATTCTAATAGCCCCTAGGATAGGGTTGCCAGATTAGACAAACACATAAAAGATTCCAAGCTGAATTTGAATTTCAGATACAGAATGCATCTTTTAAGTATAAGTACATCCCATTCAATATTTGGGAAATACTTATACTAAAAAATCATGCGCTGTTTATCTGAAATTCTAATTTAACTGATCATCTCGTATTTTACCTGGCAACTCTATGAGAATTGTTTGCCAGGATCAGGGAGAGCAGGGAAACATGATTATAGATTAGCAGACCTCTCCTGAAAACTATTCTCTGGGGAATTATGATTCTTAAACAAACGTGAAATTCTTCCAGATTCTTAGGTGGAGTACTTTTGATTCTACGTGGGTGGGGGCAGGAGGAAGATCTTGTTTTATAGACTCATAGTAGTCAAACTCTTGATGAATGGTTATTGGCCAAAGGCAGTACAATAGAGGTTGGAAGAAGGCCAAATGGAAACTTAATGAATCCTTAAACATTGAAGACATTGGGGGAAAGCAGTTGGCAAGGTGTTCTTCTGATCTATGCAGAAACTACACAACAGGGAGCTGAAACATCTTTTCTTAAGCTCGTGGTCATGGGGATTTGCTATAGTAGAACTTACAGTTTTTAAGAAATGTTACCGTGGTTAACATCTTTCTTGTTTGGATTATCTGCAATTTTCTACTGTTGCACAGCTCTTACGGGCCTCATAATCAATATCTTAAAATTAAGGTTAGAGTTTTCTCAGTAGGCTGATAACATTAATAATAGAAGCAAATTTGCACTAGTCTACAGTAATGATTTAGCCTCTCATTGTATACAACACCATGGACTTACTCGACTAGGCTCAAAGCAGATTGATTTTCCCCTGTCAGTACCATCAGTCCAAACTGCAAAGGGCAAACACACCCTCATTTTGTAAAGAGTACAATGTACCTCCTAAACAGTCCTAAAGGGAAAGGGAATATTAGATAGTGCTTATGTCTTTATGGAAAAGACATCTAAGTTTAACAAACTAAATAAAGGATCACCTTGAAAGGGTTAAATTAGGGAAGAAAGTGTGTCTATCTATAGCCATTACTGAATGCTCAATCCCCTATATATAAGAGAATTAAAATGAGAGCAAATGCAACAAATATCGGTTTAAAAAAGAAAAAAAAAGCTGCGTTAGTTTTAGCTGGCTGCTGTTCAATAATGCAGACATTTCAGTTGCTCAATCTGGACATTCAAAGGAACATTCTATTGAGGTCAGTGGAGTGGATGGTATGTAGTTAATATTTTACTCTGCTCGTTTGATATTCTGATGGAAACTGGTAGAAGGAATTAAGGGAAAAGCCACTTCAAATCTTTCTGATGAAGAAGTTCCTAATAGCATAATGTGGGCATGTGTTTTTATAAGTAAATGCAATACATAATTAAAAAATTAATAAAATGAGTAAGGTTTGAAAGTGCTTAGATGAGATTACCTAGTTTTGTCCCATCACCCATACTTTGGCAGGCTGTCTAGTCCTACTGTTTCTTGTCCCATCCCTGAAAAATCCATCAGCTAAGACATGGCCAGTCTTGGACTCTGTTACCTGGCACTTAATAAGCCCCTAGCATGGTGCCTGATATAAGTTCTGCAAGTGTTTGACTGAGTGAAAAAAATTAGTAAGTCAACTATATGTTGACTGTGCTCCTCTGACATTAGAGATAGCGTTTACTTCCAGAGTAACTCAGGGCCAGTTAATAAGCAACTAAATATAGGGCAAACCAAACAAACCAAATCCATTGCCATTCGGTTGATTCTAAGTCCTAGTAACCCTATAGAACAGAGTAGAACTGTCCCAAAGGGTTTCCAAGAAGTGGGTGGTGGACTCAAACTGCCAACCTTTTGGTTAGCAGCCGAGCTCTTAACCACTGTGCCACCAGGGCTTCAAACATAGGACAAGAGCTCCTGTATTTGTGTAATCCTGGTTGTTGGTGAAATATCCTTCTGCAATATCCAAATTGGAATTACAAGTATTTCCAGAGTAATTATTTAATAAAATTTTTCTTAGCTATGTGCTCCTGACTCCATGACATTGTTATACTAACAGAATGAGTAGATAGATAGACAGAAAAACAGGCAGACAGATAGACAGACAGATAGATAGGTTACTTTTTCTATAAATACATTATTTAGGGTCACAATTATTTTCTTAAAGCCTAGCTTAGATAACTGTTTACCACACTATAATTGGTCACTTAATTATTAAAATGTGTTTATATATGTGTTATTATATGTTATGCTCAAAGATCAAATCTCAGTCCTTGGCTTACATTATAAGTGGCATGAGATACATCTGATTGCTCCTCCTTCTTGAAATACTTTTTTCCCTTGTCTTCTGGGATCCCACGCTTCCTATTTTTTCTCCTCCATCATCAGCTATCCTTCCTCGATCTTCTCTGCTGAATCGTTCTTGTCTTCCAAAAGTCTAAATATTGGAATAATTTGAGATTCAGCATTTGTAAATCTTTGGGTCTCTAACCATGTTACTTCCTAAGTCAAAAGTTACCATACTTTCACAGTTTGTGGCACACTTAGTGTCTCAGTAATGCTTTTGGGACCACCCCTAAGCCCAAAGAAACTCTACCTAACAGTTATATTCATTACGTACTTAGATGCAAACAACTTACTAAATTTCCCTAAGTCCTAATTTCTGAACCTATGAATGTTACCTACATGCAAAGGAGATCTTGTAGATGTGATTCATTTCAATAACTTTGTGATGTATTAAGCCACCACACTTGTGGCAATGTGTTGCAGCAGCTATAGAGAACTAATACATGCCTTAACAAGTTCATAAACCAACCAAAAAACCAAACCCATTGCCATCGAGTTGCTTCCAACTCACAGCGACCCTATAGGACAGAGTAGAACTGCCCCATAGAGTTTCCAAGGAGCGACTGGTGGAATCTACCAACCTTTTGGTTACCAGCCATATCACTCAACCACTGTGCCACCAGGGTTTAGAACTTCATAGTCATATTAAAAATACATAAGAACTGAAAGAAAAAAATATGATTAATTTGATACTAATGTATGTGTGTACCTGTTAAGCACTGCACAACTTCTCAAACCTTAAAATCAGGTTGGACACTGCCACTCATTTTCTGTTCCACATTATTTTTCATGCCAAAAAAACAAACAAAAAAAACCTGTTGCCATCGAGTCGATTCCAACTCATAGTGCCCCTATAGGACAGAGTAGAACTGCCTCATATGGTTTCCAAGGCTGTAATCCTTGTAATCCACAGGGCAGCTGGTAGGGCAGCCTCACCACCCACCAGTCTCTTGGTTAGCAGCCGAGTGCTTAACGACAGCGCCACCAGAGTGCCTAGATTTTTCATGAAGTCCTTTTTTTTTTTTAATCACAGTTCACAAAAATATGTCATTAAAAGGGTTTTTTTTTTCTCAGAAAGTATATTTTGAATGGAAGCCTGAGATTTGGGCCTCGTTTGCATTGCTCGTCTGTAATGTCTATATCCAATATATGGTTGGGGTAATTATACCAAAGGCTTTCCTTCCTCCATCTGCTAACCTAATCAAACATTTGCTTTGCTAAAACAAAGACTGGGCCAGGAAAGTTTTTCTTATATTCCAATTGCCACTTGAAACTGAAGACCTAAATCTCATCTCCCCTGGATCATTTGCATACATCATTTATGGTTGGCATTTACCCTAATTCATAGGTCTTAAATGCGTTAAAAAATATACCACGTCCTTACATAGAGCAGGGGTTTCAATTTCTGAGACAGAGGCTGCAGATATGCTCAACACGATGTGTGATACACGCCAAATCCAGAATACAATCAGTCAGGTTGGCACCATTTGGGTATGGCATGGATGCAAAAGGCTCCCGAAGCACCCCATCAAGGATACAATTGTTTCTAAGTTTCAGAGCTGAACGCTTCATTAACTATCAGGGCATGTGGCGTAACGGGGTTCCCATTTGCTAACTTAATATTTAGCTACCGAAATTCTGAGACAAGCACCTTGATGCCCCCCTCGAGTCTCCACAATTAGCCACATTTGGTAACCTTGTCCCATCCAGCTCACTAGACAGAAAATTCAAAGTTTTAGTTTGCTAATCACCCAGTTGGGTAGGGGCTGTGGGGGGAGATGCTAATCGCCTGCAGACATCTGTAATGACCCTTGGACAAAACCAAGGAAAACTAAATCAAAGCTTTGACAAGGGCAGGAGAGCGGAAACAGAAGCCCTAATTGTGGCCATGTGAAGTGCACTTTTCCCTTTTGTGTCTTTTGTGGTGGAATTGCACAATACTTTGGAAAGTAACTTTTATGGACAGAACCAAAAATGACTTTTTCCATCTTTTCGGGACACATAATCAGACTTGATCTGTGAAATATGAGAAGAGGGACCACATTATGGTGCAAATGTGGCAGACAAAAGGGTTTTGGCGAGCTTTTGCCAGTTCAATTTGGCTAACCTGCAGAAAGCCCATTGTCAAGCCAGCCATGCCTCACTGAGCTCCCTTCCACTTTTGTGGTCATGTTTCCTCTTTATGGTTAAGTGAACCTCAAAACAATGACAAAGAAATATGCACAGAGTCACATATTCTCAGAAATAGACTGTACTCTCCTCAAATAGAAATAACGGCACTTTAATTCTTGGATTTCCCAGATTTTCTTTGGTAAAGCTCCTATGTGTTTTCTCTGAATCTGTATCAGTCCAGGCAGTTCTGCCAAGGGGGAGAGCTTAGCAGGACACTGCATCTTTCACACTTGAAATAGTAAGATGAACAGAACAAGCAAAAGGTAAGATTGCCTCCTTGCCGTATTTTGAGTGCGTGTCTCTTTGCTTGCGATGGTTTAAGTTTTCTTGGTTGAGAGAAGTTTATTTAATATCTGTCCCGTGTCGAAGAAACTACTCCTGTTGCTATTTTTAAGAGCTGCAGAATAGGAGGGGGGTAAAAAAAAACTAGAACTAGATGCCACTGCATTTATAAAACAAAGTAAAAATCCAAAGGTTCTGTGCTTAAATAAAGATATAAAATATTTCATATAAATACACACATGATATAATTATCAGACGTCAGTGTTTTTTCCTCAAAAAAGAAAGAAAAGTCTTAACTGATTGAAAAAAATTTCCATGATTTTCCTAGCTTCATATTTTAAATTTTTTTAAGGTATTTTTAATAAACTTGTTTTTGAAGGTGAAACTCTGTTATGTAATTTTCTAAACAAGCTTGGTCTAAAATCATCAAAATTTGCCAATTAGGTTAATATTTACTCACTCTTCTCTATTATACTTTCTTGTCGTGATTAAAATAACCTTTGTAAGTGGACCTTTTAAATCATCTTAGTATAGAATGTCCTCCAAAAACAGCTAAACTTTAGAGATCCTGATTTTTTTTTTTTTTTTTCCCAGTACAAGTTGCTAAGTCCATTTAGGGTAGATGGCTGACATTTAAGGTGTCCAGTAATTGCCCTTCCCAGAGTTGTGTCCTTGAGAGAAAATCTAATGGAATGATGAATCTTTTTTACTTTGCTCTTTTCACAGGCAGTTCTCTGGTTTCAGTCTTCCAAATTCTCTAGTATTGAATTTTTTCTTGCTAGAGTAAAGGCAAACCACTCCATCTAAAGCACTTTCTAAAAGCTTCCAGTCAATAACGCAGCCATACTCCCTACATGGTCTTGACAGCTCCCCACACTGTCCAGTACCGTTTTTCAGCCTCAGTTTTCTCAGCAGGCGTCTATCAGCCTAAGTCCAGATATAGATAGCATTCTTTTACCATCTCTTGGAAATGCAAAGCCTCATTGATTTCCCCTGCTCTGTTTTTCTTACTTTCTCCCAAGTAAATGGTGTTCTTGGATGAAGAAACTCTCACGTTGAAAACCTTTCACATTTATAGGAGCTCCTTTAGATGAACACAAAATAGGAACAGAATTTATGACACATTTTTCAAAGGGTGTTTGGAGTGTTTTTGTAATAGGGCAATGAAGACTTAAAAAAAAAAAAACTTAAGTAAAAGCTGTCAAATTCTGATTTTCTAGCAAGTTGCTTTGCTTTCCTGGGAGTATATGAAAATTGATACAGAACTGGAAAATACTTGTGAGTACAGCATTCTAAAGAAGTGTGGTACCCCATGTGATCAACTTCATACATATTTTTGAGGTTTAAGAACTCAAATATAACATTCAGAATTACCATGTTGATAGTCTTAGTAATGGGGCAATCACATCGTCTTCAAATATCATTTGCTAATCTTTCCTAGAAAAGTATAAAGGGAGATGACTTCCTGATGTGTTTGGAGCTCGTAGAAATTTGCCATAGAATGGCGCTTCAACACTTTGTCAAATTGCAGATTATAAAAGTAAATAACACTCATAATATAATAGTTGGACAAGGATTGATGGGAGTACAGATATTCACAAATGTATAATAAATATGTATTTTGATGTGTATATGGATATATTTTATTTTTATAAAAATTTTTAGAGTTCTCTGGTCCTTGAATATAAATAGGCAACAGGTAGGTCAAGTTTACCCAAATGGTTCATGAGTTCTCAATGTGCAATTGGAAGTTCAAGGATTATCCCGGTAACCTTCCTAGTTAACTTTTCTAATGATTCTTTTTTTTAAATTCTGAAATTCTGTTTTCAGATAAGAAGAAATGCATTTAATTATTAGCTAAACGTGTTCGATAAACTGTCTAGAGCCTTCGTTTCTTTCCTAGCTCCCAATGTTATCTGACAGTGGTATGAAATGAAATTTCAAAATAGTAGTACAGAAAATATTTCAGAAGAGATCTGTTACTCTCTAAAAGATATACAATTCCCTCAAACATCATCTACTTTAAAATTTAATTAATACATTTTCTAAATTGTCAAAAGCATAAAGAATTTATATTTCCTGTGTACACAATGTCTGTGTACACAATGCCCCATTTTAATTTTTGTCAGAGGTTTAAGTTTGTATGTCAGGGTTAAATTGAATCAAGAGTAGAAGAAGAAATTGAAGAAGGAACTAGGCTAACAAAAACATATTAATTTTATATTTTAATTGGGTAAATAATTAGTGTGCAGTGAGAAGAAGCATAACAAGAGTAGAACTACAAAAATGATGTAAATAACATGGTACTATACAGGACGTGCTCCAATGTCACCTAATACTCCTAAGCTGGCCTGTGTAACTCAGTCCTCGTCTCAGCTCACTGTGTAAACTTATAATACCTTTATTTAACTAAATGTTCAGATACTGATTATTTTAATAGATAAGCAACTTGGAACTAACATTTAATTTCTAAAATATTCTCTTAACTGAAGACATCTGTTAGAAAATCAAATTAATGTTTCATCTTTTAATTACTTCGATTATGTTGGAACTTAAAGGGTAGGAATACGTATTACTTGATTAATTAGATTTTATAGGTAAGTGTATATTTATACGTGGGTATGAAAAATATTTTGGTATAAAATATTGCATAAGAATATTCTATAATACGCATGTATGTGTGTGACGATATGAATTTCTTATCACTGGTATCTCCTTAAGTTTCATACACAAGTTTCCTAGGATTTTATTAATGATTTAACAAGATGCATTATCCAGACCCATCACTATTTAAAGTACTTGGTAGGAAATGAACGTATCTTCTCATATCGAAATATTATCCTTGGGATTAAAATTAAACTAGAATGAATAGAGATAAATCCACTGCATTTTTCTTTCATAGTTTGTGTGTGATTTCCCATGGCTTTCATTCATCAGCCAACTCTTGTAAATTGTAAGGCTCTGTCTTCTTCAGAGTTTGTGTAAGGCTTCTGTGTATTATACACATCAGGAAAAATGTATAAAGTATTGATATTAAGATCCAGATATGATTATTAATGCCTTGATCCTGAAAACCTCACACATTGTATGAAAATTTTGGTATTTATAATTTTATTAGCAACTCCAATTATACATATGCTTAAATTATACAAGTTAATAGTGGGGGGAAATTTTCAACTTTTCTGGGCTTTGATTTTTCTGTGATTTAATACGTGTTGTAACTATTACAACATTTTCAATACCGTATCGCTTTCATTTTTGTTTTGAATATTCACTTTGGTCAAACATGCCATTGAGAAATAATCAGGAGAAACCATCTATCTCTACCGCATATGTAGGCATATGTAATTCTGCACCCATGACTTTCAAAAAATTGAAGGTTACTTATGGGTCAGGGAGGTATGTGGTTAAAAAGAACTGAAAACTCATTTTTGTTTCATGGAAACTGGCTTTTGTTACTTTTAACTTTCTTCTGTATTTTTCCTTTCAAAGGAGGCTTACTCTATGTAGTATTTAAATGTTCTAATCTATTTTCTTTTAACCTATTGTTCATTTATGTTATTCAATTTATTTTTATAATTATTTTATAATTAAAAGTATTCTCACTCTATGTGAGAGTGTTATAAGCCGAGTAAAGCAAACACTAACTCAAAGAACAACATTAACTTTGGACTGAAACTAATCATAGAACATTATAACCTGGAAGCATGACTCCAAAGCAGGTTATTACAGAATGAATAAGTTGATTATGATGGAAATTTCCCCCCTGGTGTCATTCTGGCCCTCACTTGCATACGCTGCAAAAGAACTTCACTGGCACTCATGTTCTTCAATATTCGCTGGTGTTACAATTCACAATTGCAGCCTCAACAGTGATAGTAACATTTAAATGAAATTGTTCTACATAATTTCATGATATATGAAAGAGATTAAAATAATTGAATTGCTCTAATATATCCCATTAGTGTTGGAGATATCTTGATTCGGATTTTCTTTTTAAGCCAAGTAAAAGAGTAGTTTCTATCCTTGCAAAGCACTATTTCATGAATTTGAGGGTGTGGTGGAGTGAGTCAAGATGCTGAGAGAGAGAGAGAGATGGAAAGGTCAGATGTAGAGGTGGAATTGAGAAAAAAGAAACACAGAGCTATTTTCTCTGCTTTTTATGTGAACCTGTGGGTTTGAATGAAGAGAAGTCTTATGTGAAAACCTTCAATTTTCCATTTAACTATTGATCACATCTTAAAGAGCCAATTTCAAGGAAAAAACAAAACAAAGCAGTTGTTTGATTAATTTTATGTTTGAAAAAGCAAAAGTTTCAAATATAAAGTACACAAATTCACACTAATTGACAATCCCAGAAGTATTGGCTAGTGTATTTGAACAATATTTAGAGTTGCAACAATGCCAAGTTCCTCATGAAAAATGGAGTGCCAGGATGGCAGCCCTGTTTGTCTCTTTTTTATACTGATATGTTAACGTTGAATGACCATTCGCTTCTACTGTGATTTAGGTTTATTACGAAACCATGGCACTAATATTAGGGTTCAATTAATTATATGATATCAAAGGGGACTGAACAGAAGACAAGCTGGAAGGCAAGAAGTTGTGAGGCTTGTTCAATGTGGACAACATGAAGAAACATGACTGGGCTCTGCTATGTGACTGTGGCTTTGCTTAAGAATGTGAGAACCTCTGTGGATATTCACTGGCAGGGTCTTGCCTCATTTACAATACCAAGGAGCCTGTCTTGAGAGAGTTTGACAAATCTGTCTTGACCTAAACTTCAGATGATTAGAAAACACCCCCAAACATAGTTAAAAAAACATAGTAGATAACATTAATAACTCTCATGAATACATTAGGCAAAAATCCACCCAATTCTCTTCTGAAGATGTTTCTATTTCTACTTCTGTTCATTACTCACATGACAAAAAAAGCTATTTTAAAAGCCAGCCTCTGTATGGTAGAAATTGATGAAACAAACAATTTTTTTTCAAGTGAATATAGTTTTGACATTAAATTTATTTCTTTGGATAGGAAACTTTTTGAGGAAAAATGAACTCAGTAGGTAAACTCAATTGAGGATAAGAAAACTTTTACTGTGAGCTCTGCTCTGAAAGATTATTCAGCATTTTGACTGTGATAGGTAATGATTCTCAGTAAGGCTTCCTATGTTTGTATGACTCCTTTTCCAGTAATATGACCAGGAAAGAAGGTCCACGTGTCCTTCATTCTTTTCCTTGGACAATAATACATCTTACATGATATCTTGAAACATTTAATGTTTCACTAACCCTGCAGCGAACTTTCCTTTTAAATAAAATTAGATCTTAAAAAAATAGGGCAAAACGAGCTGAAGATGTGTAAAATATACACAGATAATTTATTCTAAATCTGTGATTTTGCCACTTACCTTCGCAGTCTTGATTCTCCTTCAGAATGGCAGTTGCTGAGGACTTAGAGTCACAGAAAATATAAAATACCTATGGGACGTATTCCAGTCCTGTACATTAAATTTGAGGATTTTACATGTGATAAAGTATGTCAGTGTTGCTTACAGGGAATTCCAGTGATACCTCAGCTTTCTTGGACTTATTATAAATCCTTTGTTGGAATTATTGTGGCTGGTTCAATAATTCAGATTAGCCCTCATGTTTATTAATGCACTACATCTGTGCAAACAACATGTCAAGCAGAGAGTTTATTGTAATTGCCTGAGCAAACAGAACCTGAAAGAAGCAATTTCCAGTTACAATGTGCTATGACAAGTAATGAGGTAATTGGCATTCTGTCCTGATTACTTCCACCTTCTTTTTCATCAGGTCTATATTGTGTGTAATAGATAGTTTTATAAGAAATGAAGGTGTTTGATAATATGGTTCGCTGCTGCTTAAGGTTAGTGATTAAAGACAATCATCATTTTCTCTCAGAGATCTTATTAGCTTTAACATTATTTATTCATATGTGTAAGACTGGGCCCAGGACTCATCTCCTCAGCGCTTTGCATGCTGCGAGAATGTAAACGCAACGCCAACAGGCAAGAGCTGAGCATGTTCTAGGTTTCCAAGCCTGATGGAACACAACAGCTCTTTGCAGATGAAATCTATGCCCTAACAGCATAGGTTAGAATAATGACTTCAAGCTTGCCTCTGTATCCAACAGTCACCTGCTTTACGATAACAGAGGCAGCATGATATTTAAGGGCAAGACGGTGATTTCAATCCTCACTTTCAGGGTTTTACAACTTTCTATAAACATCATCCTTTGCTTGCAACCTGCAGTGAGGAAAAAGATGGAACGTATCATGTTTGTTGTTATGTGCTGAGTTGCTTCTGACTCGTAACGACCCTATAGGGCAGAGTAGAACTGGCCCATAGGGTTTCCAAGGAGCAGCTGGTGGATTCGAACTGCCGACCTTTTGGTTGACAGCCAAACTCTTAACCACTGCACCACCGGGGCTCCTATCTAGACCTGACATAAAATGGTTTAGAAATTTTGGGACCCCAAATTGAGAAAAAGAAATTAGCAAATAAGCAGAAGCTATTTTGAAGGGGGAAAAAAAAACAAAAAACTGTCCTTTTTTTTTTTATATTCAAACTCATTTGACTAAAATTTTAACAAATACTGGTGAGCACTTGTCCAAGGTCATTGCCAGTTAGTAAATGGCCGCGTTTATTCTCAGATTCAGATTTTCTTTTCTCTCTCTCTCTCTTTTTTAAATTTATTGTGTTTTAAGTGAAAGTTTACAATTCAAGTCAGTGTCTTGTACAAAAACTTATATACACCTTGCTGTGTACTCCTAGCTGTTCTCCCCCTCGTGAGACAGCACACTCCTCCGCTCCACCATGTCCATTCATCCAGCTCCTGTCCCCTCTGCCTTCTCATCTTGTCTCCAGGCAGGAGCTGCCCACATGGTCTTATGTGTCTACTTGAGCCAAGAAGCTCACTCCTCACCAGTATCATTTTCTGTCTTATAGTCCAGTCCAATCCCTGTCTGAAGAGTTGGCTTCAGGAATGTTTCCAAATAACTGTCCTATGTTTATTCCAACAAAATTTTCATTCCTCAACTTGTACCCTTTGTTCTTGATGTTTCCGATCTACGAAAAGAAAAAAAAAAAAAAAGTTTAGTATCCTTTGTTGAAGTAAATGACATGAGAATGGCCTGTGTTCACTGTCATTTGCTTCATCCCTTCAATGCTATGCTTAGGTTTGTGCTTTGCCAGCTTAAAGATTTCCCACCATCTTCCAGGTCTCAAACTATGTCACCTTTTATGATTCCTCTGCCTCTGTGTTCTCAAAACCTCTCCACCATTCTCCTTAACACATTTCCATTCTTTATATGTCTGTCTTTCCAACTAGAGACTGTGAACTGCATATAGACAAGGATTCTGTTTACTTGGAGTCTGTATAGCCTATTGACAAGAGACTTTGTATTTGAAATAGTATTGTCTGGATTTAAATTTCAGCTGTGCAACTCACAAGCAACATGAACTTAGTCACATCACAAAATTCCTCAACGTTTTCTTGCCCCTTCTAGAAAATGGCTGTAATAGTGGTACTCACAGGGCTGTTCAAGAGTCAATAGCAAGACTCAGAACCATGGCCAACACATGTTAGGTACCAGTTAATATTTCATCAATGAGTAGACGTGGATAGCAGAAAATCTATCTGATATAGACCTCACATTCCAGAAATACCCTCATGTTCTCTAATATTAATAATTCAAGCAATTACAAGCAGGAAATGACAGTTTAGTCATCAATACTTTACGTTCTGCATATACACAATTCTAAGGGTTATTAGGAGTCCTGGTGGTGCAGTAGTTAAGCTCTCAACTGCTAAACAAAAGATTGGCAGTTCAAATCCACCTTGGAAACACTCTGGGGCAATTTTACTCTGTCCTGTAGGGTCACTATGAGTCAGAATCAACTCGACGGCAACAAGTTTGGTTTTTTGTTTTTTATTTTAAAGGTTATTAACAGGAAATTGATTAAAAGTGGAAGAGTGAGTATACATCAAAAATAAATAATAAAGTTTCAGTGCTTTATTTCCTTAAGAGGGCCCAAAAGGGCATACATGCTCCCAGAAACTACCTGAAGCACATGGCCATCATTGAGAAAAGTAGGGCGTATCTGACCATTAATGAAAACCCTGCCTTAGTCAGGAGATGGGCTATACTACCAAATCCCCAGGGTTCTAGTTGGAGGAGGAATCTCAGAATGGAGCCTGGCACTTATTTTGGAATAAATGAAGGTATGCGTGAACATTTCCAATCAAATATGGCCCTAGTTATCAGGAACTGATAACAACCCACATGATCTGATGTGAGGGGCCGCGTAGACCTGTATTAACAAAGACAATTCTTCCACTACGCATTTGCAGATTTTGACAATGTCAGTCTAAGGGTTTCCATCTTTTTGCATACATTTTATTTGTCTTAAAATGTGGAAATTTTGTAAAATAAAATACACACACACATATATATATATTAAGGTACTCAACTGCTAACCAAAAATTTGGTTGTTAGAGGCCACCAGCAGCTCCATGGGAGAAAGATGTGGCGGTCTGTTTTCATAGAGATTTACAGCTTGGAAACCCTATGGGGTTGCTATGAGTCAGAATCAACTTGACGGCAATTTTTTTTTTTTTTTTGGGTGTGTGTGTGTAAAAAATGTATATACATATATGTGTATATGTGAAATCAAGTTCCTGGGTGGCAGAAATGGTTAAGCACTGGACTACTAACCAAGAGGCTGGTGATTTAAACCCGCTCAGAGGCACTTCAGAAGAACGACCTGGCAGTCTGCTTCTGAAAGATCACAGCCTTGGAAACCCTACGAAGTACAGCTCTCCTGTGCATGCTTAAGCTCACCATGAGTCGGAATCAACTTTCTAGCTACTAACAGCAACAGCAGCCATCACTTCAGCAAGTGAAGGGAGAAAATGCAGCGGAGCCGGCAAATAGGGAGAGGCCTTTGAGTCCAGAACAAAGGCTATGAAGAGGGTAGGCTTCCTCACTGACAGCGTCTTTGGCACTTCATTTTAACCATTTTCCTACTCATTCTTTTAATCAACATTTTTTGAAAGTTTATTTTGTGTCAAGCACAGTGCATGGCAACGGCAGCTACTCAACAAACAATTGCTGAAAGAACAGATGGAAGGAAGGACAGATAGATCAGGGCCATGCCAGGCATCGGTGCCCGGGTATCTGATTATTATTAGGACAGATACTCAGGGGAAGAAGACTCGAGCCGCAGCTGAAGTTACCAGCCATCTCCTGGTACAATGGCATGTGTTTTCTTATTAGTATTAACTCTCTCTGATGAAGGATAATAATAACCACCTAATTTTGCAGCCCTGGTGGTGCAGTGGTTAAGAGCTTGGCTGCTAACCAAAAGGTTGGCAGTTCGAATCCACCATCCGCTTCTTGGAAACCCTGTGGGGCAGTTCTACTCTGTCCTATAGGATTGCTATGAGTCGGAATCAACTCAACCTCAAGGTGTTTGGTACAAATGGTTAAGCGCCCACTACTAACTGAAAAGTTGGCAGAGGTGCCTCTGAAAGGAAGTTCTGTCAATCTGCTTCTGAAAGATCACAGCCTAGAAAACCCCGCGGAGCACAGTTCTACTCTGACACACATGGGGTCACCACGAGCTGGAATCGACACTGCAACACTTTTTTTTTTTTGGTCTTTATTTTGTATCAGAAACTTTACACTTGATATAACGTTAATTCTCACATAACCTCAAGATTGAGGCTGAGAAAGTTTGTCCATCTCCAAGGTCCAGGCATTTCCCGATACTTTACATTTCCAATTAGAAGGCTTGTTAGGAAATTACAGGAGTCTCCGGACTGCACATAAAGGGGTAGGAGCTAGAAAGGCAACAATAGGTAAGTTTCCGCAAAAGCCTTCACTGCACCAAACCGTGCAGGATCTGAGAGGAGGCTGCAGTGCCGGGTGAGGAGGTGAGAGGCAGTGCAGTGATCTGAGGAAAGGCCTGAGTGTGGGGTGAGGAGGTGAGTGCAGTGCAGGGCCTTTACTGAATAGCAACTGCGACAAAGGTACTGTTGCAGCTCAGCGGGGTCCTGAATGCAGGGAGCTTGAAAGCAGAGATCCAATGATCCCGAAATAAAGGAAGGGAGCCAGAGGCATGAACACAAAGAAAAGTGACCTAGCCTAGAAGTAGCTCCGTAGCAAGAAAGGGCAAAAACTCGACCTCGCAGATCCTGAGGCTGGTATTGATCTGAAAAAAGGTCTGCAGGCTGGAGAATGGGCTACTGTTTCAGCTCAGTCGGCTCCTGAGTGCAGCAATGAGCCTGAAAGGACACGTACTGTCATTGATTACAAGAAGCTTGCTGTGCTTGCATATATCACTGCAAATTTGGTGGAGTTGGAATTAATTTCTACGAAAATAATATTTTAAGAAGAGGTTACCCCCTTCCAAACATAAGAAAATGGCATGAGGAAATCTATGGATGGATGCATGGAGGGATGATGGAGACATAGATAATAGACGGATAGATAAATATAGATTCTTTTTATATGGCATATAGGATAAGAATAAATTTTCTAAGTTAAACTTTCTCGCACAAGAGAAAATTTCATGAGAATACATAGGAGATTATATATGCATGTATATATGTGTATATATGCATAGACAGATAAAAAAATGAATATAGTGTAAAAACAAATTTTCTTGGTTGAAATTTCTGAGTATCTGGCCTAGCTAAAGAATTAGTAAAGGCACTAATACCAACTAATGTCTGCAATAATTAGAATCATTAGTGAAATCATGAATTCGAATTGTATATCTATCTTGATGCTCTTCTTTCATTAAAGCTATTAGTTGTCTGTGACTAAGTAAAAGGTAGTTTTAAATATATTTTAATGACATACTAAGATCCAATAAATACTTCAAATGCTAAAGCCTATAGTCAAGATCTCTCTTTAAAGGTGATTAGCTTTGGTAGTAAAAGGACAGAGTCGTGGGTTCATGAACTTACTAAAATTTTTGTTCTAATAGAGACATTATCTCCTTACAGACAAATGGCATTTTTGAAGATGGCTATATATAGATTTACATAAAATTAAATACACTGAGACACCTATATAGGTTATTATATTTGACATAAAACCTAGAGCCATGGAACTGAATTGCCAAAACCAATGAGCTGTTTTTATCACTACCAATTTTTCATTCATTCACTCCTTCAGTCATTCATCAAACATTTATAGCATATCAGAATATTTGCTGCGCAGCAGTGATGGGATACACTCTCATCTGCATACCCTGTCTCACTCATTCTTTCATGTCTATTTAGTCCACAAGTTCTATAGATTCTGTATTCTTCAGTAGATCTGCTCATTGTATTTCCAAGTCTGCTAAACTCAGGCACTTATCATTTCTTCTCTGAAATCGCAGCAGCTTCCTAACTAAGCTAACTAAACTACTTACTAAACTACTGCTCTCGTGGCAGCAGAAAGGAATGGGGTTCTGAGATGGTATGGCATTGAGGACTGCATGCATTTGGGATGGCTGGAGCCAATTATGCCAGAGAGCAAGTGGGTGTAGTAACAGTGGACAGGTAAAAAGGAGCTACAGCATTCCGCATCATGTTGGCTAAGCTAAGGAGTTCACATTCTATCTTAGGCAGTATAAGAAACTACCAAGGGTTTTAAATAAGTGAGTGACATTATGTAATTGCCATTTAGAAAGTTTATTTTGGCAGAAAAGTAGGAGTGGTTGACCACGGAAAATGCAACAGCGAGATCAAGATAAGGATTAAATACTATCAAATGGTAGCAATAATGAGACCTCTGGGGACCTTACTTTCAGCAGAAAAGGGAAGCAAAAGATGAAGAGAATTAAAGATGAAGAGGAAAAAGACTGGCAATTGTGAAGAGGCTTTTCAGTTACCTTGGCTTTGAATAACGTGAAGAAAAGATTCAAGTTTGACCAGGAATTTTTCAAAATGTGAAAACTAAGTATGTTTAAGTGAAGCGAAAGAGCGAGTAGGATGGTAGTTTTTAGCTCTACAAACACCCTCACATTCTTTCTTAGAGAGGAAAATATGAAACAAAAAAATACTAGTTTGGGCCTTTAGGACACCGTTAATAATGTTTGCCAGAGAAGATCCATTTGTGGGGTGCTGACATGGAACTCTGAGAAAGAAAACTTAAGAGGATAACACGTGCCAAAGAAAATGCCAAAAAAGGCATGTGTTAAAATATACGTATATATTGACTGAAATTTGGTCTCTATATAGAGAGAAATGTGTCAAGTTCGAGCATTATAAATAATGATTTAAAATAGAATACAGCTTGAAAATGGGGTGATGGTGCTATATGAATAATAAGCAGAGGTCAGAACTCTAAGGAGAGCAATGAACTTGAAGACAGACGATCACAATTTAAGACTAGGTTCCTGGAGTCACAAGTCAGGTGAACTTTAAAAAACAAAAAAGTCGTTTAAACTCGCAGATCCTGTTTCATCACTCTGTAGGTTGTGATAAGGCAGTCTACCATATATGATGGTTTACGGTTATGTGAATAACTGTTTACTTTGCAAAATACCATACGAACACAAGGTATGATTAGTATGAACTTATTTTTCTCTGTATTCTTCTGAGTGCCTTGAGGTTAGTCATACGGTCTTTTATATTATTCCATTTTATTTTTTGTATTCTTAGTACCAGTTTTAGTGCACAGCATATATTACGTAAAAAAAAAAAAGACATTTTAATAAAAGAATATATGAATGCAGATGCATGTCCTATTTCTGTTACCCTCACCAGACCATTGACAATCCTGACACACAGTAGTACTCAATAAAATTGATCAAATTCTTGAATGAACAAAGGCATTTAGCTAAAAATGATCAAAATTCAAATTTTAAATAATCTTTTTTTAAATCTCTTTATAGATCCTACTTTCTGTATTTTCCTTTACTAATAAAGTCTAAATATCATTACTCTTATTAAAACAATGCCAATAACGCATCTAGGAGCCACACAAATAACATCGGAAACATTAATGGTTCAGTATGTTTACATCAAGTTATGAGTTTTTAATACAATCACAATAAATAGAATAAGTTAAAATGATAAAAATGTGTTTTTAAATGTTCTCTTTTTTATCAATTTTGGTGGACTCTATTCTGCAGTTAAACAAAAACCACTGCCGTTGAGTCGATTGTGACTCATAACAACCTTGTAGGACAGGGTAGAACTTCCCCCGTGGGGTTTCCAAGGCTGTAAATCTTTATGGAAGCAGACTGCCACATCGTTCTCCCGTGGAGCGGCTGGTGGGACTTTTCAGTTAGTAGCCGAGTGCTTTAACCACTGAGCCACTAGCACTCCTCTGTAGTTAAGTACAGTCCTAAATAACTTAATTCATTAACTACGGCAGATGGCACTCTTTTAGATAATTAACTGATCCCCTCCAGCTGTAGACTGAAAGATTTAAAATTACAGCACTGGGGGGGAAAGAATCTTATTAGTTTGCTCGTGTTCAGATCACCTTGACTGGGAAGCTTGGCTGCCTTCCATGATCAGGAAGCTTGGCTAACTTTGGTCCATGAAAGGTGCCACCAGGCATTGGGCAGAGAGTCTAGGAGCCAGTCCATGCTAACAGAAGTTATGAGCAATAATGATCACAAACAAAGGTAAAGAAATCTTCAGTGTTGGTCACATAGCTTTAGACCTGATTTATCAGCAATAGCTCTGTATTAGGGATGGATTACCCAATAAGCAAAGTACACATGGGCTTACTTACGAACCTGCAGTGCACAATTTCACCTGTTTTTCAACACATTAAAGATGTGGAGTTGTGTACTACAGATTAGTAAGTAAACACAAGTAAGGACGTGTGTAGCTTACTTAATGTAAGCCCCTGCATACCTTGCTTACTGGTTAATCCGCCCCTGCCTCTACAGTCTCTGCCATTTCAAGTAAAAATATAGTTTTAATTGGAGAATTCATTGATTTCAGTTCTTCCAAGATTCCAGACAATGTCACCAAGCCTGGAGCACATAATGGCTGTGTGTCACCCATGAAGCAGTCTTTCTGTTTAGGGGTACAAACAATACCATGGAGAAAATGAAAATCAGACAAACCCTCTAAAGCAATTGTGTGGGTGATTCTAGGACTAAGAAGTAGCTTCTAAATGTTCCCATCAAGCAAGTGTATGGATTTTCACAGGCTCTTCGTAAACTCAATGAAACACTAAGAAAAAATAAAAATCAATATATAAATATTTTATAATGTACTACCTGATATCATATGAGTCGGAATCGACGCGACGGCACTGGGCTTTTACCTGATATCAATGAGGCAATAACTTTTTTCTCTCCTCCTCTTCCTCTTGGTCTCTTCCTCCTTCTTTTTCTTCTTCTTTGTCAAGAACCTTAAATGATTAGTTCTACGGGGCCATGTCCACATTGCCTGCTGTGATGATACAGGAAAGAATAAAAGGAAAAGCAGGTGGAGAGGAATATGGCAGGATGTGGGGAAATATACGTGATATCTTAAAAAATAAGATACAGTGTAGTTTCAAATGACTTTCAAAACACAGGAGCATAGCCATTCCCTTATAATTCAAAGTGTCAACAGGAAGAAGTCAAGCAGGTGGGGGAGGGAGGCAAGGAGTTGACAGACCTTCGTCTGTGCTCATATGTGTATCTTCAGCTGGGCTAGTGGGAGATCAAGAGACCACATGGTTGCAGAAAGAGACAGATCAAGTACATCAACATGACCTGCAGAACTATGAGCCCCATTTGAAGGAACTCGTTTGCAAATCTCTCAATAGTTTTATGCTTTCCTAAGGCGTTAAAATGGCCCATGCAGGATACTAAGGTCGAGGAGGGAGTCCATGTGGAAAGCATGTGCCAACAGCTTTTTGCTCATTTCTGATAAAGAACTGAGACTCACTGTGGAGTGTCTTCACATAAGTTATTAAGGCTGTATTGAATGAAGCATCATATATTCTTGGCAGTAAAAATGCCAGTCATTGTAATGGACTGAAATTAATGGTAATTTTATATTTTAAAAATATTTCCTTCTGTTTATAGAATATCTGCATTTTTACATTGCAAGATGTATACTAAATCCTTCGGCAATCATTAGTCTTTAACATTTCTATACATGTGACTCTATTAAAATTAGAATAACGTCACTGAAAAATCTTTATTGTGTACCTACCAGGTGCATGATACTTTGCTGAGGCAGAATTTATAACTATTTATAGCGTAATATTGCATATAATATATTTTTAAAGTCCAAAGATAACTGTGCTGCCTGCCTGTGTTGTCAATAATAGAAGTTCATGACATTTGATTTGAGTCTTTTGTGAGAGGCAATGTTATTCTGATTTAATAGTTTCCATCTGCTCTTCTCATTTTCATTGCTCCTTTTACAGTTTCCAAATTCCACCCTGTGGCCTCCAGGGAAATTTTCTCAAGTATTGATTCTATTCATCTATAAATTGGAGGAGGGGTGTTGTTCCTCTGCCGCCTTATGGTTTTGTTTATTGATCTTGATTGTTAGGCAACTTGTTGACATACACACACTTGCTTTTCTATTTCCAATATTTTGTGTGTGGGTGTTGGTAGGTGCTTGGCAATCACAAAGACTTAACTCTTGAGCAAAACTTAGTGTTGAGACCCTCCTTTACGAAGTAAAATAGAGTAACATTCCATGAGTTAAGGTGTGTAAAAAGGGAACCTTTCCGTATTGTTATCTATCACCAAGCAAGCTATTACTATAAAGCAGGAAAAGTATATGTTTAAAGTGTTATTCGTTTGAAATAAAAGAACCAAATCTAAAGCTTAATTTACTGTTATTTAAATGTATTGCTCCACTAGTCCACTATTAACACATTTCTTGGAGGCAATTTGGGACGTTTCATAGACATTGTGACCACATGTGGCATTATTTTTTAACCTTGTCGTTTAAAAGTAGGTATCACATTCAACTGGATAAAAATAAGTCTAATTCATCTTAACATTAATATGCCATCCAATTTCATGCTAGATCCCTGAAGCCAAAAACTTAATGTTCAATATTAATATTTTTTACTCTACTGAAGCAAAGGCTTTACAAATGAGTTCATCCTGGGACAGTAGAGGAGGAAGAGGAAATGAGATAGCCGATATTTTACACACTCTTCATATGCACAATTCAAAATTAATCACATATGTTTCATCATTATTTTTGAAAAGCTATGTTTTATGATGTCTTGACACCAAAATGCTTTTATTGCCACTGTAAAAATTTACAATAAGTATGGGAAAGGTCACAGAGTGGGATTAATATTTTTAGAAACATACTTTGGGAAATTCACCTTAATTCCTAAAGGAAATGTGAGATACATTAAAATGAATGAAATGGCCTGGGGTTGGGGTTGTGGAACTGCCTTTGAAGGCAGCATGGAAGAACTATAGAGGATGAGTCAAGAGACCTGGATTTTAAATACTCCTCTGGGGCTCCTCTGAATGCTATTTTTGTTTGGGCATCACTTAACTATAGGCAGGCCTGAAGGGCTTTGGCCCAGTCCTTCTACAATCTGATTGTGAACAATCAGGTAACCTTGCAAAAAGTTAATTGATTACTGTTTCACCTGGTTCACCAAGATACCCTCATCTTCAATTGGGAATTTCTAAACTGAAAAAACAGTTCCTGTTTTACCTTTGTTTTGCTATGGGTTCCACTTTTTATTTTCTATGATCCTTTTCTAGATGACTAGCTAACTGAAATAAGTTGCCTGTCAAACTAATGAGGCCATTTCAATTTCATCTCTTCCATGATATCCCTTACTTGCATTCCCACTGCGTTGCTCTGAGTTAATTTACTGTATTAATTACTATATTCGTCTTTCTTTACCTTATCTTGTACGTATTTATACACTTGTCATCTCTTTGGTGGCAGGAAATACACCTTTTTATTTTCTGTAGCACAAAGCACAGTGCCTTACACATGTTGCCGTTGGGTGCTGTGGTATCGATTCCAACTCACGGCGACCCTATGTGACAGAGAAGAACTGCCTCATAGGGTTTTCTTGGTTGTACTCTTTCCAGCAAAGAAACCCTGGTGGCACAATTGTAAAGCACTCAGCTGCTAACCGCAAGGTCAGTGGTCTGAACCTGCCAACAGCTCCACGGGAAAAAAGACGTGGCTATCTGCTCCTATAACGATTTCAGCCTAAGAAACCCTATGGGACAGTTCTACTCTGTCCCATAGGGTCTCTATGAGCCAGAATTGACTGGACAGCACACAACAACAATATTTATGGAAGCAAATCATTAGGACTTTCTCCTGCAGAGCTGTTGGGTGGGTTTGATCTGCCAACCTTTTAGTTAGCAGGTGAGTGTTTAGCCATTGCACTACCAGGCTCCTTTCCTCATAACTATAGTATATACCCGTTGAGTGGATTCCAATTCACAGTGACCCTATAAGACAGAGTAGAACTGCTCCATATAGTTTCCAAGGAGCATCTGGTGGATTCCAACTGCTGACTTTTGGTTAACAGCCATACCTCTAAACCACTGCACCACCAGGGTGTCCACCTTCTACACAGTAGATTTTAATTCATTTTATGAGAATGGTGAGAATGGAACCCCAAAATAGTCATTCATGCCTACATTCATTCATTCATACATTCTAAAAACAAGCAATGAAGACCTGCTGTGTGATAAACACTAAGATACAAATATTGTTGTTAGTTGCCAGTCAAGTGGCTCCAACTCGTGGTGACCCCATATTTAACAGAACAAAAAGGTACCAGGTTCAGTGTCATCTTCATGATCACTGATATTTTTGTGTCCATTGTTGCAGCCATTGTGTCAGCCTATCACATTACAACATACAAGCTCTGGAAGTATGAAAAGTCAAAAAACAGGTGGTAGAGATATAAATATATATAACAAGAAATCCAGAGAATCTTAACAGTAATCTTGAACAGTATGCCTAGGTTTGAGACTGTACCTCCTAAGACAGTGGATGTACTATTTTAAAACAAATGCTGTAGTAGATTCTAGGTGAATGAATATTCTAAATAGCCTTAAATTTAGATACCTAAATCTTCCCAAATGCCCTTCAGTCTTCAGCAAGTTCCTGGAGTTTAGCTACAGTTAATTCCTTAGCTACAGCCTCTATTAACCAGTTATTGTCACATTTTCTGTTATATGTAAAAATCTTCAAATTTTTTCCTATAATTCAAATTAGATTCTTAAAAATTTAATTCTCCAAGACTTTTTTTCAATACTACTAGCATCATGTTAAGCAATTCTTCCTCCCCGCCCCCCCAGCCCCTTTGTTTGCTTTGTTAGTCATTGCTTTGGTAATTTTTTTTCTTTTTTAATGCTTAGATATAATTTTTTATTGTACTTTAATGAAGGTTTACAGAACAAACTATTTTCTCATTAAACAGTTAGTACACATATTGTTTTGCTTTGGTAAATTTTGACTAAAATTTCTCTACCTTAAAGCAACCTTTTCTTCCCTCTAGTGTTGATGTTTTAGTTGCTCTTCTTGGAGCTAATTGACTATTTTTCCTTTTGTGTGTGTGTGTGTTCTTGGACCCACTGTTCATTTATTGAAGTAGTGAAGTCCATTCTATTCAAAATCAATAAAAAGAATAAAATATATTATAAACCCTTTTATATTCAAAACAAGATTAGAGTACCATTGCCCTATTTAGGCAAGTTTTTGCATAACAAAATCATAATTTCTGATAAAACCGTAATTCTCAAGATTCTATCAGGTTTTCTAGCATATTCACATTTTAATTCCTTCTCATATATCTGCATTTTCTGAGCTTAACTATAATTTTATTCCTTTATACATATTTTTGAACTTATTTATTTCCATTGACTACCCCTTTTCATAACAATATCAATAACCACCCCAATTTAAAGTCCTAGTACACTAAACTTTACGATTGATGCCTTTGGATTATGATGTTGAAGAATATTGACTACACCATGGACTGCCAGAAGAACGAACAAATCTGTCTTGGAAGAAGTACAGCCAGAATGGTCCTTAGAAGGGAGGATGGCAAGACTTCGTCTCATGTACTTTGGACATGTTATCAGGAGAGACTAGTCCCTGGAGAAGGATATTATGTTTGGTAAAGCAGAGAGTCAGCAAAAAAGAGGAAGACCCTCAACGTGATGGAGTGACACAGTGGCTTCAACATGGGTTCAAAGATAGCAATGATTGTGAGGATGGCGTAGGACCGGGCAGTGTGTCATTGTGTTGTACATGGGGTCTCTATGAGTTGGAACCAGATTGAAGGCACCTAATGACAATAACACTTTACAATCTTTCTCAATGTTTCATTAATGTAATATATAACCATTTAATGAAATATCTATTACTTTGACTTTCACCTAGAACCTCTAAGCTACAAGTTATAATATTTTTGAATACAGGTTTTAGGCTAATTTAAATCATTCAGTCAAGTTTCTTACTAAGACAATTAGAATAAAATTTTAACAGTATATATTTATGAGTTAGCACTTTCTGAAATACACATTTACTTATTGTACAGTTAACAGTATGAGTTATTTGAAATAATTGACATTTCTAAAGGTTGGTAGCATTATCTTTTATTTGTATGGTATATTTAAAGTCAAATTCTTTTTTGTTCTTAGATTTAACTACAAATCAGTTTTTTATTTGAAGCAAATGAGTACTTCTTGATTTTTATCCTATCAGCTTCTTCCAATAATCTTAGTTCTGACAGTTTGTTTTCTGAATACATTTCTATAATCGTTTGCTGGAAATGTTTTTCTTTTTTTTTTTAAGCTATCCCCTTTACCTACTTAAATGATGAGACATATTAAAGGGGACAACCTGGAGGCCTGGTGAGAGAGACTGAGAGGAATCCCTCCTATAACAACCTTCAGATATGAATAACAATCTTTTGAGAAACACCAGTTACTTTCTCTCACTTGTGCATTCTTAACATTTGTTTTTTTGTGAATATTTTCAAACTTTTTATGCTAAAAAAGATTGGTGAGACCATAGCTTTTGTAACTGGTTTTAACATTACAAACTTGAATTCTTTCGTAAAAAGCTTCAAGAAGTAAAAACGAAAAGAACTAAGTTCAGATCTCCCAAAGCATTATGGTAGCATTACAGGTAGTCCCCAACTTAAGATGTATTCCAGATGTACTTATTAACATCTTTTTTTTTTTTTGGACATTTTATAGTTAAACCCTGGTAGTGTAGTGGTTAAGTGCTTCAGCTGCTAACCGAAAGGGTTGCAGTTCAAATCCACCAGGCACTCCTTGGAAATTCTATGGGGCAGTTCTGCTGTGTGCTATAGGGTCACTATGAGTAGGCAATGAGTCTGGTTTTTTGTTGTGGTTTAATATGTGCTATATACAATGCCGCAGTACATAATTTGCTGATGTTATCGTTTTTAGATATTCACTCACAGATGTTCAAAGATTGGATTTATAAACATACTGATAATAAAAGGCAATAATAATGAAAACAAATTTAAAAGACGTATTTGACTTACATCAGAACTGACTTATGATGGAATCATTGGAATGGTACTCCCTCCTAAGCTGGGGACTAAAAAACCTGCCATCGAGTTCCTTCCAACTCATAGTGACCCCATATGGTTTCCTAGGCTGTAAATCTCTATGGAAGTGGGCTGCCATATCTTTCTTCCTTGGAGCTGTGGGTGGTTTTGAATCACCAACCTTTCAGTTAGCACTCAATCACTTTACCCACTGCACGATCAGGGCTCCTTAGTTGGAAACTATCTGTAATCAAATAGCAATAGTATTGCTTACGTTCCATATTATTGCCATGATATGCTGATAACAATACAACATTTAACAAATAGATCTGACTTCAAGGCTTTTCTGATGAAAATAAATTAACAAGTATACATACCAATAAAAAATCAGCAAAGGCATTGTATAAATTATACGATGTTCTATAACTAAGGGAATTTTTTTGCAGAATCTTGAGCCAATTTTTAAAATAGAGGAACATGCCACTCAAAAGTATTGGTAAAATAGTTAGTCAATATTAACATAAAACAAATGCTGATGACCATTACAAAACATTCCTGCAAATTCCCAACTTCTATGGTGTCAGGTTTATGAATAGCAAATTACTATTGTTTCCTTTCCCAACTTCAGGGCCAGCAACCACAAGCAATGAGCAAACACCTAATTACCTACACAATAACCCTCTGCAATTGTCCAACCCTGAGTTAAAGAACAAGTATTTTTATGTATTTAGTATTGACAAGATGGCAACCAATTTGGCTGGTGACTTGACAGACTTACTAATGATAAAATGTTTGAAAAGTCTTGACCGTTCGCATTTACCAAGAATGTGGTACATGTTCTGTGAAATATAACTGAATGGGATACAGAGGTGAGGTTCTTTCAGATAAACCTGCCTCTGAGGTACAGAGAACATGGAACAGTGACTGAGAAGATTGACCTTGTAAAGTCATTCACATAAAACTTTTTTTTTTTTTTTATAGAGTGATCGATATTGACAGGAATATTTTCTATGTCTCTGTTCACTGCTTCCCAAGTGGATTTTAAAAATATTTCTAAGGGATAGAACTTCACATTTTAATATGTCAATCGAAATGTGACATTTTGGTTTTCAGTTGGATTTAAAGAACATCTAGTCAACAGATCTTTTGAGACTCCCTGTATTCTGTGGGCTCTCTCTCTTCCCCACAACCTTCCCTCCATAAAGCATCTGCATCTGTTATTTTCTAGAAACCTTTTACGTATCCCAGTCATTTTTGTTAGACTTTGGTGTTGCTTAGTTGCCATAATTTCCCCCTTCCTTCAGCCACAACCCGAGGCACTTCCTACTAAAGAATGACACCAAACAAGCATGTCAAGAGTCTTTCAAAATTGTTGCCAGACTTCAACGACATTCTTATAGCATATGGAGTACTGATGTGCTGAAGAGATGGCAGAAAACTACCTGATGCTTGCCGCGTCAGGAAGTTCCAGTCTGATGGCGTGTTCTGGTTCCGATTTGCAATGTAAACAGGACTTTAACTGTTTTTTAACAAAGCATCTAGGCAAAAGTTACCAAAAGTGTCTTTTTCATTCGCTGTACCTCCCAGCCCCCACCTTCCAACCTCTGCCAATAAAAAGGAAATATTAACATAAAACAAAGACTGCCATTGTCCCTAAGAGCAATGCGTGATCCTAACTAATAGAATAATTTAGTTATAATTGCAAAGTGTTACATGCTATCTCAGATCAAGACAAAGTCATGCGCTTGCATTCTGTTGCACGTGAGGAAAATCTCTGAAAGAATGTGAATCTCAAATCCAGAAATAAAGGAAATAATTGATTCAGGAAACTCCGTAAAAGTCCATTACTCATAATAAGAATGTGCATAGTTAGGATACAATATTGTAATGTGGTAATCAATCAGTGTTATTTATGATATAAATTGCACATATACATACATATGCATATATATACATATATATAACTTCAACTTTTTTTTTTTATGAGAGAAAATTACCTTCATAGTAGTTTGGAATTGCATAGTATATAATAATAGTTTTAAGTAAATGTGGTAATACATGATTTCTAGATGAAGGCAAACTTGTCCCCCTCATTCTGTATTTCCTAAATCAAACTTTAATTACTTTTATGAGGAAAAGGATACAAGGGTTGAAACAAATAATATTCAAGTACAACAAAAGTGCCTAGAATTGGTTCTTGCAATTCAAATGCATTCTATATTAAATTTCATAACCCTGTAATGAGGGCTTGTTATGTTGAGATTCCCGTTCTTAAATCTCAAAAATATTCCTGGCAGTTTTTTTTTGTGTGTAAATATATTTTTGTAAGTGAAAAACAGGTCACTTTGAGCTTCGAGTCCTTGGGCAAGTTCCTAAAATCCGTGTTGCCTCAGTGTTCACAATATGCCTATTAATGGGTTATAACTCATAAAGTTTTCATGAAAACAAAATTAGATATAGCACATAAAATACTTAATAGAACAATGCATGGGTAAGTACTCCACAAATACGTCATCAATTTTATTTAAGATGTTTGTTACTTTTAGTTGATACAGGTTTTTTTTTTTTAATATATTTTCAAATGAGTATTAACTTTTTTTGTATTTCTTAATGTGAACAAATATTGCATTGGTTATTGAGACATTAGCATCTCTCTCCTTCATATTTAATTATCCTCATATCTTACTTCAAAATATCCTGTGGCATCTCATAACTCTATCCATGCTAGCCTTTGCATTCATTCCCAAAAGCTAATTCAGCAAAATTCTCCTTCTGGAGCCTCCTCTTCAAACCTGCAGTTCATCCCACTTACCTTTTGAGTCTAATTCCCCAATCAGTTTAATATAATCTTTTCTCTCCAAAAACCTGTTTTACTCCCTATTTCAGGGTGTCAGTCTCCCCAAGAAGTTATTTCAAACTCAAAAAACAAATTACTTCCATCATAGATAAATAGCTCCAGTACAGAAAAAACGAAAACTTGGAAAATGTTACTTGTGAAGCTACTATATAACCATAATACCAAAACCTGACAAAAAGAGCATCTAAAAAGAAAAACTGCAGATCAAATAGACTGATAATACACATTCCAATAAAAATTTAGACATAAAATATAGTATATTAGAGGTTTAATATCACATTGTGAAGTATAATCTACTTTGGAACTAGAAAGATTAATTGTAGGATGTTATTAAAAATTGTTTACTGCCTAAAAAAGACATAAAAGGGGTGTACCCGTTGCCGTCAAGTCTATTCCAACTCATAGGGACCCTATAGGACAGAGTGGAACTGCCCCACAGAATTTCCAAGGAGTGCCTGTTGCATTTGAACTGTGGACCTTTTGGTCAGTAGTCATAGCACTTAACCACTACACCACCAGGGTTTCCAAAAGGGGTGTAAGTATGCTAATTATCCACAGTTGCTTAAAAGGTATGTTCTGGAATTCAAAATTCATTCCAGATTTAAAGAAACAAAAATAAAATAATACAAACATTACCGATATCCACAACAGGACTAGAAGGAAAATTTTTTCTGACATAAAGAAAGGTAATTATTTTAAATTGACACATTGTATATAGGTGAGAGAGAGAAGTATTAAAATCAGGAACAAATGATGGATCTTCATTGTTAATTCTTATCATTTTAATATGATATAAAAACTGATAAGAAATATAACCATTGTAAAAATTATTGCAAATTTTTCATTATTTAGCAATATTTTCTTTGTCCATTTGAAGCACCCATGATAATCAACAGAAAACAAAAAATGAAACAATCAAATTAAGAAAAGAGTGAATAAGAGAACTCACTATTACAAAATAAATGAAAACAATCTATAGAATTCCTAAAATGAGTTAAAGTATACAAGAGATAAGGATAAGGCATAATGAATAAGGAAGACTGAAGAAGAATTGATGCCTTTGAATTATGGTGTTGGTGAAGAATATTGAATATACCATGTATTGCCAAAAGAATGAACAAGTCTGTCTTGAAAGATGTACATCCAGAATGCTTATAAGTAAGGATGACAAAACTTCATCTCATATACTTTGGACATGTAATCAGGAGGGACCAGTCCCTGGAGAAGGGCATCATTCTTGGTAAAGTAGAGGGTCAGTGAAAAAGAGGAAGACCCTCAACAAGATGGACTGACACAGTGGCTGCAACAATGGGCACAAGCATAACAAAGATCATGAGAATGGCAGAAAAAACTCATTGCCATTGAGTCGATTCCAACTCATAGTGACCCTATAGGACAGAGTAGAGCTGCCCCATAGAGTTTCCAAGGAGTGCCTGGTGGATTTGAACTGCTGACCTTTTGGTTAGCAGCTGTAGCACTTAAACACTATGCCACCAGGGTTTCAGGACCAAGCAATGTTTTATTTTGTTGTACACCGGATCACTGTGAGTCGGAGCCAGCTTGATGGCACCTAACGACAGCAACATACAAGGAGGAAATCTCATTCATACCCAGAAATAAATATAAAACACCATGGCTTGGGTAGGTGTACCTTAGTCTTCAAGGTGACATCTTTGCCTTTTGGCACTTTAAAGAAGTCTTTTGCAGCAGATCTGCTCAATGCAGTGTGTTGTTCAATATCTTGACTGCTGCTTCCATGGGTATTGATTGTGGATCCAAATGAAATGAAATCCTTGACAACTTCAATCTTTTCTCCGTTTATCATGATGTTGCTTATTGGTCCAGTTGTGAGGATTTTTGTTTTCTTTATGTTGAGGTGTAACCCATATGGAAGGCTGTAGTCTTTGATCTTTATCAGTAGAAATAGAAATCTAGAGAGTAGGGATAGATGGCTCTAAAACATCTTTCTGTGTTCAAATTTTTATATGTCAAGAATTAATATTCCTCCTCCAGAATAGTTTTTGGAAGGGGTTCTATTAGTTCACATACCCAGCACACATTATTCAAGAACTATATTATAAACTCCACTTGGGAAGGAATCTTTGTCTATTTTCTTCATTTCTGTACCTAGTTCCCAGCACAGAGCCTGATACCTAATAAGCACTCAATAAATATTTGTTGAATCAAATAATATTCAAATAGTAAATGAGTAAATTAACAAAATAAAAATCGGCATTATTTTAAAACCCTCATATTCTAAAAATTTGTAGACTGCTCACTTCTAGTCTAAAGTATTACCTCTTTAGAGGTCCCTAGATGGTTTGTGATCGACTATGAACCTAAAGGTGAGTGGTTCAAATCCACCCAGTGGTGCCATAGAAGAAGTCCTGGCGATTTTCATCCATAAAGACTACGGCCAAGAAAACCTAATGGAGAGGCTCCTCTTCGTGACACATGGGGTCATCATGAGTCAGGACTGACTTGATGGCAAGGTGTTGTGGTTTATCAGCCTCTGGGAAATTACATTTCCTTGGCTGGATACATATTAGCTCAAACCTAAGTTGAAGAGAAAATTTTATCCAGATGACTCTGCACGTTTCTTTTCTCAGTAGCCAAAAATAAAAAATAAACTTCTGGCATTTGACAAATACTATTTGAGTGAATAAATTGGGAATTAATCACATGAGGTCATTAAGACTTGATGTTTGCTCATCTATGTTGAGACTGAAATCAATCAAATGAAATAGCCTCTGTGCAAAATGTCAGTTTGATTCCAGGCCTGCCAACAATAAAGCTAATAAAATTACTCTTATTGAGTTCAGATATTATTAAATTAATAAAATACATTGGGAAAGGTTTTTAAATATCAATTCTATGTTGGTGCTCATTTTTTAACTAAATAAAATTAACTTTGGGCTTTGTTGTTATTGTTTTGTTTTCCTGTTTGTTTTGTTTTTCACCTTGATACATTGATATTCTTACTGCTTGATCTATTGCAATAACCTTTTAACAAGTTCCCTGTCTTGAGTGTCTCATCCATTCAATTTATCTCAAATGGATGGTACTGCCTCTGTCTTCTCTGGTCAGAAACCCACAAAGACTTTCCATTACATAAAGAACAAAGTCCACATTCTTTTTCTTCAAAAAATAATCCCTGTTGCCTCTCTCTGCCTCTTAAACATATTGTAAACATAGGCATTTCTCTCCATGGCCACTGCCAACACCTTGCTTCAACCTACCTGCTCTATTACCTGGATTATAGCAATACAAACCTCCCTAATCTCTGCTACACTCTTGCCTTCTTTCTCTTACAATTTCACATGGACACTTGAATGATACTTTAAAAAATTAAACTTGATCACATGTTCACAGAACTGTCCCATTTGTTATCTTTTGTTGGCGTGCCTGTTCGCTCTTAGGCTCATTCTCAATCTTGTTTTCATGGCTCTTTGTCACAGGGAACTTTTCCTTTTCCTTGTTCCCATTTGGTTTCACAGTAGATGGAGAAAATGGGAGGGTGGAGTTTCCAGCTTTCCTCGAGCACATTCCCCTGTGGAATCAAGCTCCCACCAGGAATCACAACCATGGTTCTATCTTGCATCAGAAGCTCCATAATACCGCCAGCTTCTTATACCCCTCATTCTTATGTCAAGCAGTTCTCCGGCTGTACCAAAGCTCTAGGTTATCGTACCATAACCTAGGTTTCTCAATTCTTCCATCACCTGTGGAATCAAGTCTCTGTATTAAATTCCATCAGTTTCAAATATCAACAATGGGTCCTGTTTTTCTGATTGAACCCTGATTGATATATGTATCTTCCCATCATGCTTAGGATAGAACTCAGTGGCTTTTACCATAACTATAAGGATCTCTGAGACCAGTCTATTGCTACACTGATAGCCTGGTCTCTCTTACTTTCCTCCTCACTTACTGTAAATTCACTTCAGCCTGCTGTCCCTCTGCTCCTTGAGTCTGTTAGCAAATTTCCTAATGACTCTGGTCTTAATATTCCTGCTGCTGGGGCTACTTTTTCTTCTACTCAGTCTGGGAAAAGCCTACATATATTTTAGATCTAAACAACAATGAACTCCTTTTCAGAAACCTTTACTGACCTCCTCAAATTATTCTTTTTCTTTTGTGCCAAGAACTGCTATTAAGTATGTGATGTGTAAGGATTTCATTAAATTCCTATCCTTATTTTTCTGTAAGCTTCACAACACCAAGGACTGAGAGACTAGCAGAGTGGCTGATACGCAGGTGACACTCAGTAAACATTTGTTTACTGTACACACGATTAACATCAATACTTCTATCTTTGTGTCCTACATATATATTATTTTCTCTTTTCTCTCTCACCAAATCAACACGCTCGCTCTATTCTATATTACTTCTTAAATAATACTTGCTTCCCCATAACCATCCTAATGCCCCTTTCTGTTATCTTTAATCAACTCATTTCAATTATTGAAATCACTTTCAGAATTCCCATTTGTTCAATAAAAAAATTATGGAAACCCTTGTGGCATAGTGGCTAAGAGCTCAGCTGCTAATCAAAAAAGGTCGGCAGCTTGAATCCACCCGGCACTCCTTGGAAACCGTATGGGGCTGTTCTACTCTGTCTTATAGGGCTGTTGAGTCGGAATTGACTCAACGGCATTGGGTTTTATACACACATGTGTGTTTGTGTGTGTGTGTGTACATACACAGGAGCCCTGGTGGCACAGTGGTTAAGAGCTATGACTACTAACCAAAATTTACGTGCCACTCTTTGGAAGCCCTATGGAGCAGTTCTACTCTGTCCTATAGGGTCACTGTGAGTCAGAATTGACTTTATGGCAATGGGTTTTATATATACATATAAAGTTGTTATGTGCAGTCCAGTTGATTCTGACTCACAGTGGCCCTACAGGACAGAGTAAAACTGCCTCATAGGGTTTCCTGGCTGTAACCTTTACAGGAGCAGATAGCTATGTCTTTTCCCCTGCTAAGTGGCTGGTAGGTTCAAACAACCTATCTTCCTGTTAGCAGCCAAGCGTTTAACCATCGTACTACCAGGGCGCGCTCTCTCTCTCTCTCTCTCTCTCCTTTCCTAAGTCTGTTTTTAAGTCAAATTTGTAGGTACGTCGAACAGATACATGTGATTCTTATTTAGCTTCGGTCAGCCAAATGTTTGTCTTTATATATATGTATATATATATATATATATATATAGTATATATTTTACCTTTCTCTGCAAATAAAACACAAAAAACAGTTCTAGATTGCTCAATGTTTTTATGAGTGTCACAAAGTAGTACGTGCGTTCGTTATTACGAACCATTGTATTTAACTCACTATGGCAGTCAGTTCTTAAGTACAAGTTCTCCGTAAGTCACATGTTGATAACCTGGGAACAGTCTGTATGTATATATGTATATATATATATAGAATGGTAGGTACTATGGTTACAAAGAATTCATATTCTACTAGAGAAAAGAGACAAGGAGACATATGAGTATAAGATGTGATATATAAGCTAGAATACAGAGTAATAATAAGAACATCATAGAGAAGATCCTAGCATGGACTGGGGGAAGGATATGATAGAATGATTACTGTTATCCAGCTGAACTTGGAGATATGAATGTCAAACCAGGGAACCTCAGTTGTAAATGCTCATAAGAATGCCCTATGGAGCTTTAAAAAGCACCAATGTCCATGCCTCACCCTTGAGCAGATAAATTAGCTGTTCTGGCATGCAACCCTGATACTGGTTTTTTTTTTTTAATTCTATTGATTTTATTCTATCCCAGATTGAAAATAATCAGTTGGTCAAAGAACTCTGTGTGTGTAAAGCATAGCAGTGTGAAAGGTGGGTGAGTGAATAACTTCATACAGTACACTTACGGGTGGACTCTGCAAAGACGACTTGGAGAGAAGGATAACAAGAAATGAGGCTATAGAAGCAATCAAGGACCAAGAGATCAACCGGAGTTTATACTTCATAATGATATACATGGGAGCCATTGGGAATTTTTAAGCAGGAAAAGGGAGATCTGACTGGGTAAGCATTTGGGAAAGATCACTCCAATAAGTATGGAGGAAATAATAAATTAGTAGGCTAGACTGAGAACAGACAGCGGTTCCAGGCAGCCACACTCGGGAGAGGTGTCTGTCATCAGGTGTCCAGACAGAGAGCCCGTGAGCTATGCTTGGCCTTTGTTTGCAAGAAGCTGCTTCACCTATTCTACTCTAAACTTAAACTCCAATTTCTTTATGATGAAAGGAATTGTGCCCACACCATACATCTAAAATTAAGCACAAAAAAATCTTGGAATTTTAAAATTAAAAGCCTCCTATTTTACATAGTTTTCACAGCGCAAGAAGCCTGCCTTTTGAGAATAGGTCACCCAATGTGCTAACTGCGTGGAACGAGGGACGACATCATCACCCTTGCACACTGAAGGATACCTGACTGTGCACTTCCAGCTCAAACACACTGTATTTAGACTGGATTGCAAGCTGCCTCTTGCTCTCTGCAGCTTTCCTCCAAAGAGGTATCTGTTTACAAATGCATGGTCAGCCTTGCTATTTGGGGGGAAAATCCAAAGCCACTATTCTTTTAGTTTCCTCTGGTCCTGAATAAGAATAATGCTCAAATTTCTTAGGGTAAAAAAGTAAAACATAAAATCTTGCTCACAAGGGAAAAAGAAATAAGTGTGCGTTCACACATGTCACTGTGCCTTAAGGCTAAGAAGATAAAATCCACCTCTTATTGTTCTCGAATATGGTTGGCAAATGTCCTCCTCATGTTGCTGCTGTAAGGTTCAGGGGCGCCACTGGGCCCAGAGCTCCACGGGGTTTTAGATGGAGAGAACCCAGGCGGGCCCACCAGCTGTGTTAAATTGAATAGGCGACCCTGAGTAGTGACTTTTCTTCCACCCCTGTAGGAGACAAATAAGCACATAGCTGATTTGGGCTGGTGAGTGCCCTCGTTTCTTTGTGTCCCAGGTGGCCAGTTGTTTCAAGTACCTCTCATTCTAGCTCTACATATCAGTTCAGCTTAGGTTACTCAATTGCTTGCAGGTAGCTGAGTGTGTTGGATGTTTAAGTTGGGACTAATCTCTGGTTCCCATATGGGGACAAGAGTATTATCACACTTCAGCCCACCAAAAAAAAAAAAAGGCATAAGTGGGGGAACTAAAAGCTTTGCAGGTGTCCTTCTCCGTAATGGACCCAAATACTGCAGCTTCTGTATACTTGGATTTATAAAGTGTTTTTCTCTGCCTGCGTGTTTAGAACAAGACTAGTGTAAAGCACTGCTGCTTAATTACTAGCAGGGCCAAAGGTTTCATTTTAATTCAAGATGATTTAAATAAAAACATTATTTGTAAATGAAGTGCTGTTTTCTGTCCAAACATGTAAGAACGCTGCTTCTAGCTGAGAGCCAACGCTGTTACAGAAAAATATATGTTGTTGGATTTGTGTTGGATTTTTTTTTTTTTTAGAACTGGGATGTCTATTAAACCACTCATTATTTTAATCACATCCAATTTTAAGATAATAAAATAGTGGGATAGCCTTATGTACTAGTATTCCATTTGTAACAATGCTGATTGCCTGATATGCTGGCAAGATGGCAATATTATGGTTTTTCCATCCAGTTGATAAAATTAAGTGATTGTCGTCATAATTATTATCATAATATAAACATACATTAACACCACCTTATATTTGCATAACACTTATTACTTTTTGAAGTATATGAACATTTATCAATCATCAAATATGTATTGCATTCAGAGTGCTGTATAAAAGTGTGTCCGGAGTATAACCAATAAAGGAAAAACTTCAATCAACCACCTGAAATAATTAGAGGGTCTTTTTAAATGAAAGAAGCCCTGGTGGTGTAGTGGTTAAGAGTTTGGCTGCTAAACAGAAGGTAAGCAGTTCGAATCCAATAGCCTTTCCTTGGAAACCGTATGGGGCAATTCTACTCTGTTCTATAGGATTGCGATAAGTCAGAATTGATTTGATGGCAATGGGTTTGGTTTGGGGTTTTAGTAAAGGAAACAGATACATACTCAACCACTAATCTAAAGACTGGCAGTTGAAATCCGCCCCGCAGTTCTGTGGGAAACAGAGCTGGTGACATGCTTCCTTTAAGGTTACAGACAAGAAAACCCTAGGGGGCAGTTCTACTCTGTCACGTGGGGACACTGTGAGTCAGGATCAACTCCACAGCACCCAACAACATCATACCAAAAACCAAACTTGTTGCTGTCAATTGATTCTGACTCATGGTGACCCCACGCGTTACAGAGTACAAACGTCCATAGGGTTTTCTTGGCTGTAATCTTTATAGAAGCAGACCACCCAGTCTTTCTCCCCCAGAGCTCCCTGGGAGGGTTCAAACCACCAACCTTCAGGTTAGTAGTCTAGCACAACCAGTTTGTGGCACCCAGAGACTCTCTCTATTCACCCATCTGTGTAATTATTTACAGTCTAATTGCAAAAACATATGGATGCGGCTTACTATATAATATAAATCACAAGTTTTCTGGGTCTATTTTCTGGTTCAGAACATGAAAAAGCCTAATAAAATAATTTTTAAAACTCCTGTTTTTCAAACGCAGCACTCTTTGACATGTAAACTTTATTTCTAAGACAGAAAACTTTCATGCTAGAGTTAAGGATTGGCTTCGAATTTAATAGACGTGTTGGAGCTAGTAAGGCAGAGAGCAAGGATGCAAAAGGAAAAGGATACATGGTCACAGTCACGTTACAGGAGAAAACAAAACTCAGCAACGTGAAGGAACTATCCAGAATCACTCATGGAATTTACTAAAGACTTGGTCCCCATTTCACGACTTTCTTTCCCCCTTTGTCTCTCATTTGAGCAACTCTGAGTATCGTGCTAGGTCAGACTCAGCAATTTAACTGATACAGCACTTTTCCTCTGTCGGTTGTCCCAAAATTGGCCTAATGTAACTAAGCAAGTTTAAAAACATGGGTGCCTGTGGTATTAAAAAAAATAAATCAAGAAAATTTACAGAGACATAAATTAGGCAAAGAATCTGTGTATGTTTCAATCTGTAGAAAAAGAGTTTAACTGACCCCAGATATAATTCCAGGTTTGTTAACAGATGGGTTAGAATCAAATTAATTATCCTATGCTCCAGATATTTGGTCATTAGTCTTTTAATGAGTTTAGGCCCTGAGTTTGATAATGGAGACGCAATAGTAAAAAGAGTAGACTTATCCTTTCTTTTAGGACTTTGAATTTTTGTTGAGGAAACAAATAAAATGAAAATGAACAGAAAAAAATATTAGTAATGTCAGAATAATTCAAGGTTTGGGGAGGAAATAAGCAAGGGGAAACAATGGATAACAACAAATGTTACTGGCTTTAGTTAGTTTGGTCAAGAAAGGCGACCTCTGAGGAAGGACCATGCAAGCTGAGACCAAAGGGAAGGGAGGTGCTAGCTTTAACGGAAGAACCCTTGAGGAAGCAGAGCTGGTATATGCAAATGTCCTGAGGCTACAGAGTGTTTACTGCTGTTGAGAAGCTAAAGTTAGACCAGCCTGAATAGTGTACCCTGGCCTTTGTTTGCATGGACATCTATTGCAGCATTTATCAAAATGTTATATAATTGATTGTTTATGTCTCTGTTTCATTCAAACTAGATTATGAGCACCGTGAGGGCAACTAAGCACAATATTGAGTTATATCAATAAATGTTAGTTATAAGAGTGAATTATCAGAGCTTAAAAAGATCTCAGGCACATACTTTGATAAATAAAACTGAGAGGCTTAAGAATTTTCTGAAAATACTGGTTTATGTATTTTTATAATCTCATTTGTAGGAAAATAATGCTCCTAATTTAATATTTTAAATGAATGTTATTAAGGATTTAGAAAGTACAACCAATACATGTAAACACAGAAACATGTGAGAAGCATGGAGAAAAACTATAAAATAATTACTTGCAAACCCTAATTAATAGGCAATGACTGTGATCATTTTACATGTAACTTTACAGGTTCTATGTGCATGTTTCTTTATGTCTATATGTATATATCTATCCCGCTATCTAGCTCTCTATTCGTCTGTCTGTCTGTCTATCTATCTATCTATCTGTCTAGGTGTAGATATACGTCTGCATGTATAGATCCACCTTACACACGTAAGACTCAAAAATAGCCACTTCCTAGAAACACATTTAGTGTTTCTTAATAATTTCTAGAACTAGAACTGCATAGTCAAAGGAAAGTTGCAGGAAGAAGAAAGAATAAGTTCTGCAGTACTTAGGATCTTGTAAATCTTTTATCCTTTGCTAAACCACTGAAAAAATAAAGCTGTAATTCAAAAAGAAGGACACGCGATTTGAATGTTGTTTCTCTCCTACCTCAAAGATCTATTCCCTTCTACCACAAAACGGTCACAGCAATAGTCATCCTAATAAAAGTAGCCATAAGGATTTCTCACATGCATTTGTTACTTACACACAAGGCACTCTGCTGTACTCATCAGTTGCATTATCCCATTTCATCCTCCTAACAACAATTTGAGGTCGCTGCCCTGGTGACACGTGGTTAAAGCGCTTGGCTGCTAACCGAAAGGTCAGCGTTTCAAATATACCAGCAGCCCTGTGGGAGAAAGGTGTCGCAATCTGCTTCCCTAAAAGTTTGCAACCTTAGAAACCCTATGGGGCAGTTCTACTCTGTCTTATAGGGCCACTATGAGTTGGAATCGACTTGACAGCAATGAGTTTAGTTTTTTTTTTGTTTTTTAATATTATTATTTATGGCATTTATACTTAAAGAGATTAAATAATTTGACCAAGGTCACACATCTAGTAAATGGTGGAGCTGGCATATAAACACAGATAACCGACACCAAAGCCCATATTCCTAACAATTTCAGTGTAGTATTTAGTGATTTCATTTTATGAAAATTAAAAATTAATATTTTGTAATAAAGTGATTAAGTTCCCTTTATGATACATGGAGCGATATATGCATTTGAATCCTACTTGCAGTTATATGTCATAGAATCAAATATTGACCTCTATGAATCAAATCCCAATTTAACAATTCAAGTCAAAATACAGAAACTTACTTTTTAACCATATTATCAGAAATGTGGCAATACTTGTATTTGAAACTATTTTTGAAGCCATTATTAAACAGAAAACTCAGTACAAATCCTTACACTTCAAAAAGAGCCACCGGTTGGGTTGGTTGAAGGCGTTATTGTTATTGTTGTTTTGTTGTTTCCCTATGGCATCATTGATTTCAACTACTAATAGCCTAAAAAGACCCAGCTTTGGCTCCATGGTTCTTTGGCTTTGCCTATATCTGCAATGCCCTGGGAATGTATTTTGCAAAGTGCATATCATTGTGCCCATTGACACATTATAATTTCAGAGATTTTATAATTGTAAATTCTGATTGGCTGTGAATGGGCCTTTATCTCTCATATTATATCTCTACCTCTCTTCGGCTAGTCTCCATGTTAAGTAATTAGGAAAAAGTTCCAAGCTAACTACTTTAATTCTCCATAAATTTGAAATTTTTATCTAAAAGAGATCTTAAAAGATGCTTTAAACATATGTATATATATATATATATATATATATATATACACATATAACCCAGTGACGTCGAGTCGATTCTGACTCATAGAGACCCTATAGGACAGAGTGGAACTGCCCCACAGAGTTTCCAAGGAGCGCCTGGCAGATTTGAACTGCTGACCCTTTGGCTAGCATGTATAAATACAAATATATATAATATAAATATATATACACACACACATATTTGTTGTTGTTGTTAGTTGCTATTGGGTAGATTTCGACTCATAGCAGGGGAGGATTGTCCCACAGGCAAGGTAAGCACAGTGCTTACCTTGCTTACCAGGTCATCTGTAGTCAACAAGTTCACATTTTTTTCACCACCTCAAAGATTCTGCTTCGAGGTATGGCTGACAGACCTATATATCCGCCCCAAGTCCACAGCACCTCCCTACAGAATCAAAGCTTCTTTCCAAATTTACGTCTCTGACAAGGGTGGATGATTCAGTAACCAATACACATGGGCTTACTTACTAATCTGTAGTTGTTCACTATAGATAATCTGGTAAGCAAGGTAACCACTGTGCTTATCTTGTGTGTTGGATAATCTGCCCCTGGCTCATAGCAACCCCCTGTGTGCAGAATAGAACTTCTCCTTTGGGTTTTCAAGGCTGTGACTTTCCAGAAGCAGATTGCCAGGACTGTCTTCTAAGTTATTTCTGGGTGGATTTGAACCACCAAGTTTTGGTTAATAGTAGTTCAGCACTTTTGAGCCACCCAGGGACTTCTATATACATATGAAATATATCAGGTATAAATCATGGCTTAAAAATTATTTTCACACAATTTAACTTAATTTCTGAATCTGAACTCCCTTTCAATTCTATTTGAGCTCACTGTTTCTTATGGTTTCCCCGCCAGCAGCAGTGAAGTTAAGCCATGGTCTGGGGCTCACACAGTGCCAGGGCTTTATTCTTCTCATTTTATAGTGCAGTTGGGTAGGAGATGGTCCTCTGGTCTTCATGAATCTGTCTACACAGGTTACCATTACTCGTCCGGGACCACATTCTTTTCATTTTCTTTTCTTCCTCAGAATATCCTTCAGGGCTCAACACCCTTGCCTCTCCAGAAAAATAATAATAATAATAACTCTGGGAAGGAAATGTCTTACAGATAACTGCTGGCCTTTTTTTTTTTTTTTTTTTTTTTTAATGCTATGTCTTCTTGAATGAGTAAATGGCAAAAATATACTGGAAACCCTCCACAAAATACTAACTTTTAATAATCATCCCTTCCTTCTATCATTAATTGAGGACACACTTTGTGAATACGTATGATAACTCCTTCAATGTTTGATAAACAAAAATACATGACCCATAACCCCAGATTTTAAAATTTCATAATCTACCAGATAACAGTAAGTCATTTCAGCTTTCCCAGACAGTCAAGCAATGGCTCATGGAATTTAAGTCTTCACACATTGTACCAGCTGAGCGCCAAAACCACCCAGGAGGAGATACTGTTTGGCTTTTAAACATAGTAAAACCAAGGTTCTGAGAGCCTTTTTAAAAAACCTTTTTCTCAAAGTTGTTCACATATTCATCTGGCAACCTAAAGCTGGCACAAGTTTTGCAGCCCAAAGCTGAGTGCTGTCTCTCGCTCCAGAACCCCACTGGCAAGCTCATATGACACATGAGATAGAGCCTGGTCAGCACTGACCTGCAGTGAAGACTAAACCAAATGTAATTTCTAGGACAACATGCATAATATGTTTAATTGGCCGGGTACTGCAGGAGAGACGAGGAAGCAAGAATCTGGTTGCCGCAGTGCCACTAGCTAGGTTTTCATGGAAGAGTTACCCTTAAGCCTCAACCTCCTCATTTGCAAGTTTATAACAAGAGTTCCTTGCTTCCTCTTGGGGAATATTTAAAAACCCTAACTAAGAGCTAGTAAAGAATTATGTAAATTGTAATATACTTTTATTCATGTTTACATTTCAGTATTGAATATATTACTGTTTTTATTCAAGGACTATTATTGATGATATCAATTTGCTATGCATTATTTACAAGTGACAATGCAAAATGAGTACACAAAAAATGCAAGATTCACAAAATTCAAATATGTTTATAAAAATTCAAATCGGTTTTTAGTTACTCATGAACATCATGTTACTGATATTAAGACAAATTTTTACTTTTTTGGTCATAGATGCGGAAATACAATCCTATTTAGTGATTTGGTAAGCTGCTCCTTACATAACCATTCTTGGTTGCAGTATTTTGTTTTAAGTAAATGCTTCTATAAGTTACATTTTTTTTTTTTTCCAGCCCAGGTTTAAAATATTCCAAATCAGCCTCGGACCTCAAACCAGTGTACTTCATTTGTTATCTACCCGGATCCATAAATAGTAGAAAGCACGTGTGTGTCTGCGATGCTCTTTTGGATGAAAATAAAGATAATTTGTAAAATTATAGTTTTAAAAAGCGTTGTTTCATTGTGTATTTTATGTTACATAGTATTTCTCTAGTAGATTTAACGACTTGTATTGCTTTACAAAAATTGTTCTTAGTTGCCATTGAGTCAATTCTGACTCCTGGCGATCCCATACACAACAGAACGAAACATTTCCCGTCCTGCTCCATCCCTGGGATCCTTGGTATGTTTGAATTCCCTGTTGCAGCTATTTCAGAGTGTCTGCCAACCTAGGGGACTCAAAGGACTATATTGGACAATAATATTCTGTTGTGATCCATTAGATTTTCGTTGGCTGATTTTCAGAAGTAGATCTCAGGTCTTCTTTCCTAGTCTTAGTCTAGAAGCTCTGCTGAAGCCTTTCCACCATAGGTGACTCTGCTCGTATTTGAAATACTGATGACATAATTTCAGCATCACAGCAACTCACAAGCCGCCACAGTATTACACACTGACAGGTGGATAGCGATTACACAAAAGAGGTGCTCTATTTTCCTAGCACAATAAACAAATATTAGTAAGTTACACCTGTTCCTTTTCTTATAACTTTTTTTATACATTATTATGTTTTCTAGTTTTATAACTGCTGCTTTTTGCAAGTATCTCTGCAAATTTTTCTTTCACAGACAGCATCTCAAATTGTGACATAATATACAAAAAATACCAAGAAATCATGTGAAAACTGAATAGTACATGAATACATAGCCACAACTCCTGATTGTAAACTAGGGAGATAAGTGATCTCTAAGAAGGAAAAACCAGAGAGTCAATAAGCTTGTAGTAATCATATTGTAGGAATGCTAGCAATTTAGAAAAAACTGGATTTAAGCATTATTTGCAAAGTGAATAAGGTAGTTTGGTTTGGAGCAAAGGTTTTGTCCTTTGAAGGAGTACTATGTTTCTTGCTTGGTCCTTGACTATCTCAGGAAAAATTAATGAAGCATTAAAATAGCTATAAAATGGTGACTATGTTTGCTGGTGTGAATTATGAAACTAGAATGTTCCAAATTACATAATCTAAAATAATGACACATTACAAAAAGTGCTCTTTCTTCACTGTTGCTTGTCAAGAAATACCAAAGAAGAGGGTTCTTCACAAGGAATTGTCATTTATATCTCTATTACCCTCAGAGAATTGACACTTCAGTACTATTGCAACTAATTTTGCAGAGTTTAAAAACAAAAATAAACTATTTGGACGGACTGCGTAGCCAAAACATTCTAACAAAAGTGACTCTGAACAAACTTGCTTGCTAATTCATCCAGTACAAGCAAAGTAACAGAAAAATCTAAAGAATTAATTTCTTAAAAGAAAATCTGCGTATATGATCATCAAGTGGCCAAGTCTGAGTTTGTCCTAAAGTTCTAGGGCATTTGTCTTCACTGGGGAATACCTGTGTGAAGAAATTTTAAGAATCATGTACACCGTATTTTTACACAAGTAACACAAACCTTCTATGTTTGCTTGCCATCCACACCCTCTCCCCACCTCGCAAGGTATTTTTGTAAGCAAACCATGTTAATTTTTTTACAGCAACATTTTGAAAACATAGGCATAGAGGTGCTTACGAAAAAACCTTGTGGGGAAAGGGTGCAGTTAGCAAATGAAAGCAGAAGGTAAGCGTTATTTGTGTAAAGATGTGTTTTATATATATATATAAACCTGTCGCCATCGAGTTGATTTCGACTCACAGTGACTCTCTAGGACAGAGCAGAACTGCCCTATAGGGTTTCCAAGGAGTGGCTGATGGATTCGAACTGCCAATCTTTTGGTTAGCAGCCATAGCTCTTAACCACTATGTCACTAGGGCTCCAGTATATGTGTATGTATATATTTATTTATTTTTAACTACCACTGTCATGGGAAAACTAACAGCTTCAAATATTGAGTTGTGAGAAGACTCTTACCTAGAAACTATTTTATTTTTATTTAATGAATGCATTTAAATTTTAGTAGTATTCTTTAAAAACCTCTTACATAAAATGCAAAGAGAAGAAATCTTGCCTGGGGGATATTTTTGGGCTCACATGAGTCCATACTGGGGAAGAAATTTGCAATTAAACACACAAAGGCACTTATTTGCTTTACCTTTCCGTTTTAAAAGCAATAAAAAAACAGAAAGTGCACCTTTACTTTTGGAAAAAGAGAACTTAAAAGAACTTGTGTTCTTAGAAACAACATGAATGACCCACAGCAGACCATTTCTCGTGCCCTGCAGATGGTCAGAATCTCAGAAGGACCTCCTCCTCACGCTTGTCTGCCACTACCTGATTGCTGTCAAGTCGATTCGGACTCATAGCGACCCTATAGGACAGGATAGAACTGCCCCATGTGGTTTCCAAGGCTGTAAATCTTTACGGAATCAGACCGCCATATCTTTCTCCCATGGAGCAACTGGTGGGTTCGAACTGCCAACCTTTTAGTTAGCAGCCCAGCACTTTAACCACTGCTCGTATTTGGTCAGGTCGTCAGTGGGAAGCAACAACACGGTAACCAGAAAATGCACTCAACAGAGCAGTAGTTGCTTAAGACAGTTAACACGAGCTTCCTCTGTCTGACTTGGCTAAGATACCCAATTTGATTAAGAAATGTAGGAACGCACGAGACTTAGGAAAGAATTGAATACAGGGACATTTACAATTATACAAGAAGTGACAAAAAAGGGCAACGTATGCCATCCTCATGAAAAAGCCATCCATCTCTTCATGTAAGGTCATAACATTTGTAGTCCCTCTCGACTAGTTTGAGAATCAATGATTAATATTTTTTTGATTCTAAGGAAAAGTGTGTCTGAGATTAATTCATTCACATTATGGTTAATGGCTGGATTTACCTACTTTCGCTGCCTCCTTCGTCCACTTTGCTACTTTTGTCCCCTTACTGAAGTTCACTCATAGTTAGGATGGCTGTCCTTCTCCTAGCAGTATTCACATGTTCATAGGGAATGATGCCCTAAAAATGACCAACTTAAGGCATTAGATTTTAGGCATTAAATGTGTTTGATTCAGAAATGAAAAATGTGTAAAGCCCTTAATTTAATTGGCTGTCTTCTCTGAACACTTGTAAGACTAGGTTTTCTAATTCACATTTTAGAAATCCAAGGGGTATAATGTAAAAAGAAAAATATTAAAGGTAAATTTGAAAAATAAATATAGCTGCAGCTGAAAATTGTCATCCTCAACTTTTCTTGAAAGCATTTTGATGAGTGGTTTGTATTTGCACTGGTAAAATAAACAAAGCACTTTATTTTTCTACTAATATTGATCTGCTAGACATTTTAAAAATATTCCCAATTTTTTTTTTGCTTTGATTGTTAGTCGATAGAAGTAACATTAATGATAAAAACTCACATTATTTTCTAGTTGAAAATGTCAATTTAAATGAATTAATTCGAAATGCAGTTTGCAAAATATTTGTCTTACCATGCATTTGTGGGCATCCACGTTTCCTTTTAGTCACTTTGCCACAGGTTCTTTATTTCAAAGAAGTCAGAGCTATTTACAAATATCTAAAGATTTTTAAAGTTGTTCAGAAAGCTACCACTTTTAATATGACTTTGAGCAACACATGTGGGAGCAGAAAAAATAGTTTCTTGGATAATGACATGGATGAACCTTTTCTCAGAGCTCAAGCTAAACTAGATCGTTTTCAGGTTTGAAAACGTTTAGCTAGCTTTTTCTGCTTTTTCTCCCCGTCTTGCCTTCTATACCTCTATACAATCTACTTTTACCTGAAATCAAATGTACTGAAATTGACATGGAATGTTCTGTTCTCTGAAGATTCGCATCAGGAAAGGATGGGAGAAAGCATGCCTTGGCGGACAGGTTGCTGGATAAATAGACAAGGCATCAAGCATCAAGTTTTAATCCCGTCCTCTTCACTTGCATGACACTTGGTTGTGATAATGCAATTGAATTCTTTGAGCCTCATGGACCTATCTTTTTAAAAAAGATAGAAGAAGAATGAGCAAAGTCAGTATGAGCAACTGATGGTTCAGAGTTAGCTCAATACTAGCTCTGAATTTTTTAATTACGTTATATATATATACATATTAATGATAAAAACCCACATAATTTTCTAGCTGAAAAGGTCAATATATATACATATGTAATGCATATATATGTGTAATAGCTTCCCTGGGTGGCACAAACAGGTAAGCTATGGACTGCTAACTGAAAGGTTGGCAGTTCAAACTCACCTACAGGCTCCTGGCGGGAAAGTCCTGGCAATCACCTCCAGGAAACCCTATGGAGTATGGTTCCACCTTGCTGCACGTGGGGTCTCCATGCGTCAAAATCGACTCAACAGCAACTGGTTTGGTTTTTGTTTTCATAATTATAATTAAATATAATTACAATACAATTTTGAGGCCTTTGAATTGGGGTGTTGGTGAAGAATACTGAATACACCATGGACTGCCAGAAGAACAAACAAATCTGTCTTGGAAGAAGTACAACCAGAATGCTTTTTGGAAGCAAGGATGGAGAGACTACATCTCACATACTTTGGATGTGTCGTCAAGAAGGATCAGTCCCTGGAGAAGGACATGATGCTTGGTTAAGTAGAGGGTCAGCGGAAAAGAGGAAGACCCTCAAGCATATGGATTGACACAGTGGCTGCAACAACGGGTTCAAGCATGGCAACAATTGTGAGGATGGTACAGACCTGGGTAGCGTTTCATTCTGTTGTGCTATAGAGTCGCTATGAGTTGGAACCGACTAGATGGCACCTAACAGCAACAATATAATTATACATAAAGACTCCATTTTCAAATTTTGTGATGACCATCTATTTTATTTAGTTGTTTAATTGACATGATCAGGAGTTTTTTTTTTTTTTTTTTTCTCATTCTAGTCTAGAAAGTTCTAAGAGAAAAGCATTTCTGGGGAAGTAATTATCTTCATAGCTCAGGGAAGGTATTAAAAGCAAAATAATTAAATAACTTTCAAATGAACGAGATCACAAAAAACAAAAACAAACTGGCTGCCAATGAGTTAATTCTGACTCATAGTGACCCTATAGGGCAGAGTAGAACTGCCCCATAGAGTTTCCAAGGAGCGGTTGGTGGATTTTAACTCCCAACCTTTTGGTTATCAGTCAGGCTCTTAACCACTGTGCCTCTGGGGCTCCAAATTGAAGAAAGCACCCAGCGAATGTATAAAGAGGCCAGCTGGAAATTTCTCAGAGAATCTGGAAGTTCCCAGATTCTGGCAACATGGATGTTGGCACTATCAACTCATTATTTTGTTTGCCATCCCATAAAATTCTGAGAATTAAGAAAATACTCATATTCAAACAATAGTATAAACACACCTTTCTTACCAACTAAAATCTTCAGATTACCAGTCTTTTGGATTTATCTGGGCTAATATTGCCTCGTCATCCTATGTGTTACTTACAGTTGAAAAATACTGTGACTGGATCATACTTATAAAAATGAATTGAATTTCAGTGTCATCATTTAATGTTACTTCTCTTTTTAAAAGCCCATAGCTAAAATAATAATAGGTTTCCGAGGCTGCTATATTTGTTAACAACTTGAAATTTTTACTTTTATTTTTCAGTTGGTTTCTATACCTTTATTCATGGTTTTAAAATTCTACGAACCCTAAGTTCCACCATCAGGAGATATTAGATGAAAAGCTATTAAATTACCAAAAGGCCAAAACTGGGTCCAGATTTTTATGTACAGAAATAATCACATTTATAGATAACTGACATTAATGGTACATACAGCCTGAGACAAAGAACTTGGCTTGACCTTTGTCTCTGGTTGCCTGAAAATAACTCTTAGAATTTGCCCGCAATCAAAGTGCCTTTATTTCAAATGTTGTGGCAGTGCCCAAAGACCATACTTAGCAAAAATCATCAGGAAGGGAGGGAAGCATGATGCAATCAATCATCCCTACTCATTGAGGCACCAATCGAGACTACACATTGAAACCCCTGACTATTATAAAGAACCCAGAACCTTGGAGCTTCCTTGGAGCTTTGGGATTGATGATGTATGTGGAGGAACCACACATCCCTGGGAACATGAAGCTCTTTGTGGCGACCTTTCCTGGATCTCGTCCTTTTTGTGTTTGTATCCTTTCTCTGCAGAATTAAAGATAGCCCTTTTCCTGGAGTTGGTGTGTCATTGCAACAAACTGTCAGACTTAAGACGGTAGTTGTTGTTGTTAGGTGCTGTTGAGTCAGTTCCAACTTATAGCAACCCTATGCACAACAGAACAAAATATTGCCCAGTCCTGAGCCATCCTTGCAATCATTGTTATGCTTGAGCTCATTGTTGCAGCCACTGTGTCAATCCACCTCATTGAGGGTCTTCCTCTCTTCCACTGACCTTGTACTCTGCCAAGAATGATGTCCTTCTCCAGGGACTGATCCCTACCCACAACATGTCCAAAGTATGTAAGCTGCAGTTTTGCCATCCTTGCCTCTAAGGAGCATTCTGGTTGTACTTCTAAGACAGATTTGTTTGTTTTTTTGGCAGTCCATGATATATTCAATATTCTTCACCAACACCACAATTCAAAGTCATCAATTCTTCTTTGGTCTTCCTTATTCATTGTCCAGCTTTCACATGCGTATGATGTGATTGAAAATACCATGGCTTGGGTCAGGCACACCTTAGTCCTCAGAGTGATATCTTTGCTCTTCAACACTTTAAAGAGGCCCTTTGCAGATTTACCCAATGCAATGCATCTTTTGATTTCTTGACTGCCACTTCCATGGCTGTTGATTGTGGATCCAAGCAGAATGAAATCCTTGACAACTTCAAGCTTTTCTCCATTCATCATGATGTTGCTCATTGGTACAGTTGTGAGGATTTTTGTTTTCTTTATGTTGAGGTGCAATCCATACCGAAGGCTATAGTCTTTGATCTTCATTAGTAAGTGCTTCAAGTCCTCTTCACTTTCAGCAAGCAAGGTTGTATCATCTGCATAATGCAAGTGGTTAATGAGTCTTCCTCCAATCCTGATGCCCCGTTCTTCTTCATATAGTCCAGCTTCTCATATTATTTGCTCAGCATACAGATTGAATAGGTATGGTGAAAGAATACAACCCTGAGCACACCTTTCCTGACTTTAAACCAATCAGTATCCCCTTGTTCTGTCCGAACAACTGCCTCTTGATCTATGTAAAGGTTCCTCATGAGCAATTAAGCGTTCTGGAATTCCCATTCTTCCCAATGTTACCCATAATTTGTTATGATCTACACAGTCAAATGCCTTTGCATAGTCAATAAAATACAGGTAAACATCCATCTGGTATTCTCTGCTTTCAGCCAGGATCCATCTGACATCAGCAATGATATCCCTGGTTCCACGTCCTCTTCTGAAACCACCCTGAATTTCTGGCAGTTCTCTGTCAATATACTGCTGCAGCCGTTTTTGAATGATCTTCAGCAGAATTTTGCTTGCGTGTGATAGGGCCAACTAATTTGAAGTGGGGGAAGGCGTGTGGACTCCCTGGCTTGTGTCTGGTACCCTGAGAGAGTAGAGGAAAACCCCAAAGTCAGGGCTAGTTGGTCTGAAGTGGGGAAAGTTTAGGGACTCCCTAGCTTGTGGCCAGCACCTGTTGACCTATCCCCAGGTGAAAGAAAGGACTGTGTGGAGCAGCTGAAGTCTGAGCTGACCAGAGAAGGGAAGCTAAAATTTCCCTGGACTGGTCTGAGATGAGTACAATTGCTGTCAGTTGAAGTAAGATATGATGCAACAACTCCTGGCTCTGGAAACCATGACGTTTTAGAGGAGAAAAGATAAATGGATGAGAGATTCTGGATGGTGACTTTAGTCTTTAATTTCTAGATGGTTACTTTGGTCTTTGATTTATGGGTAGTTACTTTGGTCAGTGTTATCTGTAAATGAAAATTAGCTGCTTTCTGTTAGTAATAAGTGGCTTTCACCATTGCCAACACTGTATAGGGGTCTCCTGTGTACGGCTCAATCAGACCAGATATACGTAGCATTTGTGTAGGGATTATTGCTACTGGTTGTGGTGCTCATTCTAAAAGTCTTGTGGCTGCTTAGGATCTCAGGACCACCTTTGTGGCAATCCATCTATTAAACGCATAAAAGCTTTCAGCTTGAGTTTGTTCATACAAAACCACACTCATTTAAGGTTGCTTATCTCTAGGGAATAAATTGGTGCTCTTGGGTCAAAGTCTAAGAGTCACTGAGAAAGATGTTAGTGTTCCTGAAATTACCTTCAGAATAATTACTAATATTAGCCAAAATTCTCAATATTTGACCTCAAAAATTCTAAGCCTGTCATTTCTTGAAAATTGGAAACATCTAACAATTGTCACTGGGGATGGTGAATATGAGTTCACATAAACACAATTTACCCCTTTTTTTTCTGTGGGAAGAAAATGTAGGTTGCATATTCTTTAATAAGATACAAAATGATTAAACTTGTTTTCACTTTATCTGTAAATGGGTTCTCAGTTTAAAATATTTCTTCTCTTATATTTGCACGGCCTACTTTACATGGACACTGATCCCATGGAGAGAAATATTCCTAGTAAGTTGCATACAAAGAAATCATAGTGATAAATTAGGAATCATTTGCAGATAAAGGGAGTAAAGAGTGAGTCAAAATGGAGGAATTGATTTCTTAGGACATTTGTAAAGTAGAAATTCAGAGTGCCTTTAAAAATAAAATAACTTCTTTGTGGGACAAAGCAAAATAATTTCAGCACTTGGCATATGTCTAGCATAGAGTAGACAATCAATCAATACCTGCCAAATGAACGAGGAAATTAATGAGAATGTTCATAACTGTGTATTTCCTCAGGATTTGTTTGAAGCAACCAGGTTCTCCAAATCTTGAAAGGTTCTCAGCGTCTCTTAAAATCTGCACATTCTATTTTCTCTTCCTGAGATGCCCTGAGTTATACCACCCTTTAACAAGTCTTTTTGTACTCACACCAAGTTACTTTCAAATTAACTCTTTACATGTTGATCACCCTCCATTGTTCTGGGAGTTCTCTAAAAGCAGCTGTCATGGATTGAATTGCATCCCCCAAAAGTGTGTGTCAACTTGGCTAGGCCATGATTCCCAGTATTGTGTGATTGTCCACTATTTTGTCATCTGATGTGATTTTCCTGTGTGTTACAAATCCTACCTCTATGATGTTAATGAGGCAGAATTAGAGGCAGTTATGTTAATGAGGCAGGGCTCAATTTACAAGATTAGATTGTTTTAAGCCAATCTCTTTTGATATATAAAAGAGAAGCGAGCAGAGAGACCTGGGGATCTCATACCACCAAGAAAGCAGCACTGGGAGCAGAGTGCGTCCTTTGGGCCTGGAGTTCCTTCACTGAGCAGCTCCTAGATCAGGGGAAGATTGATGACAAAGACATTCTCACAGAGCTGACAGAGGGAGAGAAAGAGCCTTCTCCTGAAGCTGTCATCCTGAATACAGGATTCTAGCCTCCTAGACTGTGAGAGAATAAATTCCTATTTGTTAAAGCCATCTACTTGTGGTATTTCTGTTATAGTCGTTGTTAGGTGCCATGGAGCTGGTTCCCACTCATAGGGAGCTATGTACAACAGAATGCAATGCTGCCTGGTCCTGCGCCATCCTCGCAATCATTGTTATGCTTAAGCCCATTGTTGCTGCCACTGTGTCAATCCATCTGCTTGAGGGTCTTCCTCTTTTTCATTGACCCTCTACTTTACCAAGCATGATGTCCTTCTCCAAGGACTGATCCCATCTGATTACATGTCCAAAGTATGTGAGACATAGTCTTGTCATTCTTGCTTCTAAGGAGCATTCTGGTTGTACTTTAACAAGACAGATTTGTCTGTTCTTTTGGCAGTCCATGGTATATTCAATATTCTTCACCAACACCACAATTCAAAGGCCTCAATTCTTCTTCAGTCTTCCTTATTCATTGTCCAGCTTTCACATGTATAAGAGGCAACTGAAAACACCATGGCTTGGGTCAGGCACACCTTAGTCTTGAAAGGGACATCTTTGCTTTTCAACACTTTAAAGAGGTCCTTTGCAGCAGGTTTGCCCAGTGCAATGCATCTTTTGATTTCTTGACTGATGCTTCCATGGGTGTTGATTGTGGATCCAAATAAAACGAAATCTTTGACAACTTCAATCTTTTCTATGTTTATCATGATCTTGCTTATTAGTCCAGTTGTGAGGGTTTTTGTTTTCTTTATGTTGAGGTGTTATCCATACTGAAGGCTGTGGTCTTTGATCTTCATTAGTAAGTGCTTCAAATTCTCTTCACTTTCAGCAAGCAAGGTTGTTAATGAGTCTTCCTCCAATCCTGATGCCCCATTCTCCTTATATAGTCCAGCTTTTCAGATTATATGCTCAGCATATAGACTGAATAAATATGGTGAAATGATACAACCCTGACACACACTTCTCCTGACTTTGAACCAGTCAGTGCCCCTTTGTTCTGTCCGAACACCTGCCTCTTGATCTATGCAAAGGTTCCTCATGAGCACAATTAAGTGTTCCGGAATTCTCATCCTTCGCAATGTTGTCCATAATTTGTTATGACCCTTACAGTTGAGTGCCTTTACATAGTTAGTAAAACACAGGTAAATATCCTTCTGGTATTTTCTGCTTTCAGTCAGGATCCATCTGACATTAGCAATGATATCCCTGGTTCCATGTCCTCTTCTGGAACCGGCCTGAATTTTTGGCAGTTCCCTGTCGATACACTGCTGCAGCCACTTTTGAATGATCTTCCCCCAAATTTTGCTTGCATGTGATATTAATGATATTTTTGATAATTTCCACATTCAGTTGGATCATTTCTCTTGGGAATGACATAAATATGGATCTCTTCCAGTCAGTTGGCCATGAAGCTGTCTTCCAAATTTTTTAGCATAGACAAGTGAGCACTTCCAGGGCTACATCCGTTTGTTGAAACATCTCAATTGATATTCCATCAATTCCTAGAGCCTTGTTTTTTGCCAATGCCTTTAGTGCACCTTGGATTTCAACATTCAGTACCATCGGTTCCTGATCATATGCTACCTCTTAAAATGGTTGAATGTCAATTAATTCGTTTTGGTATAATGACTCTGTGTATTCCTTTCATCTTCTTTTGATGCTTCCTGCGTTGTTTTATATTTTCCCCATAGAATCTTTCACTATTGCAACTCAAGGCTTGAATTTTCTCTTCAGTTCTTTCAGCTTGAGAAACTCCGAGCGTGTTCTTCCATTTTGGTTTTCCATCCCCAGCTCTTTGCACATGTCATTATAATAGTTGACTTTGTCTAGAGATTAGGAATTATAGCACATATTTTGGGAGAAACAATTCAATCATAACACAGCCCCAGTCTCCTCCCAGTGTCAGTGTATGTTTTTCTCCTTACCGCTTACTATGCTCCAATATTTATGATTTTCTTATAGTTCCTTCAATAAGTCAAGTTCATTTCTATCTCAAGACCTACTTTCCCTAGAATAGCCCACCCCACATCTATCTTGGCCTCCTTAACTGTGCTTAGCCTTCAAATCTCAGCTAATATGTGAACTGCTCATACAGGCCTTCCTTTATTTTCCCTATTAAAGCAAGTCAATTTGCAGTGAGATGTTCAATATGTGCTTTTTCTTCAAAGGAATTGTTTGAATTTGTCATTGATATTTTGCTGTTGTTGGTGTGTGTTGTCAAGTCAACTTTGACTCATTACAACCTTATATGACAGAGTAGAGCTGCCCCATAAAGTTTTCTATACATTATGGGAGCATATCTTCAAGTCTTTTCTCTTAGCAGCTAGCAGCCAAGCACTTAAATATCTTGAGACCAGCTCTCCTTAAGTTCAAGGAGTCAAGGGCTGTGTCTGTTTTACTCATCCTCAAAATATTAGCCCTTATCATGGTGCCTGGCACATAGTACAATCTTTTAAAATATTTGTTTAATAAGTGAATGAATCTTACTTTTCTTCCCAACTCTGCAAACTACTAGGCAATCTATGATTTGCGGACGGTCACTTAAATAATCTGACTATCCTTTAATTCAAAATGTGAACCTGAGAAGAAAAGGTGATAACGTAGGTGAAGGCGTTTTGTAAAGTATGAAACATTTCATAAAGTGCTGTTCAGAAGATATTCCTGAGTTGGAGGATTATGCAGATTAGGTGTCGTGGCACCCTGATTAGGCCTACCTGGGCTTCCAAGGTTGCTGTTCTTTCTGACCACGGTCTTATTTGGACAACCATTTCTGAGAACCATAGAAAGGATTGGGAGGTGAAGAAGCATCATGAAGGAAAAAGAAAAGACCAAAAAATAAAAGGGCTTGGTGGTAAGAGAACAGATGATGAAGCATCTTAGAAGGCCTTGTCCAGATTTCACCTTGGAAGTGTCAAATGTTTTGGAAATGAGGAAGGAAAAATTTTAAGATTGTATACAGCTGACTCTACTAAAGGGATAGTTGAGGAGCCTCATTCTTGGAGAAAAACCTCTGAAGTTGGAACCCAAGAATCTGCATTTTTTAAATTAATGTACACAAAAAAGTCTCATGTGGAGCAGGCTTGAAGACAGTGCACTGAAGGCAGGAGAGAAATTTGGGAATCACAGGGGAACACTCTTATGTGAAAAATCTTCACGAGGTCAATGAAACAGTTACTGAGAGTATCTAAAAGCTCTAAGTCTGTACACAACAACATCTATGTGCAAAAAAAAAACCTTCAGGAGTTTATTAGTTGAAGTTTTTCACCTCATTAAAAATGTCGAATCCTGAGGTTGTTGATGCTTTAGGGAAAGAGCAAGAAGAAATGCTAGGAATCTGCCTCCTCTCCCTCTAAGGGGGAGAAGGTCATCAAGCTATTTCATGGTGCAGTGCTTTACAGCGAACTGGACACGGGAAGACTGTGCAATTTCTTTTCATCCCTTCAAAATGTTCAAGCTGGACCATGACAGGAAAGATATTAGAATATTCCGTTACTTACTAAAAGGCCTGACTAATGCCAGTGATGTCTTTCCAGGTTAATCAAAACATCACTAACTCTTTTCTGCACTGGGTACCTATTTCGGAGATGCCTCTAACACTCCATTCATAACCCTTTCCACTTGAGTAAAGGAAAAAAAAGGGAATTGTGAAGATAAAATTCAAACCTATAAACTTTTTTTTTTTTTTTTTAACAGAGGGCACTGGTAAAAAGTTTATGCTTTTAAGAAGGATCAAATATAGTGATACCTTATGTTCTATGTGGATTCAATTTGCTGCTTTTATTCTTTTTTTTCAAATTTATTTTATTTCATTGTTGTTCTTGAGAAGATACACGACAGAGCATACATCAGTGAACAATTTCTACGTGTACAATGAAGTGACACTGATCACATTCTTCAAATTGTGCAAACATTCTTGCCTTTCTTGTCCAAATTGCTCCTCCCCCATTAACATAAACTCATTGCCACCTAAGTTTTCTGTCTAATACTATGACTTACTATTGTCAATTTGATCCCACATTGATAGTTCTTAAAAGAGCACAGTGTTCAAGGGAGACACTATTTACCAATTAAGCTAAACAATTATTTGGTTTAAAAAAGAATTATCAGTTGGCTAGCTGCATGAGACATCTAAAAAGGCACCCACCAACATGTTACCAAACCGCATTAGATAAATTTGCTTCAAAAGACCTCTTTAAAGCTTTTAAAGACAAAGATGTTACTTTGATGACTGAGGTGCACCTAACTCAAGCCATGGTCTTTTTATTGCCTCATAATTATGCAAAAGCTGGGCAATGAAAAAGGAAGCCAGAGGAAGAATTGATGCATCTGACCTGGGTGTTGGTGAAGAATACTGAATATACTGTGGACTGTCAGAAGAATGAATAAATCAGTCTTAGAAAATATACAACCAGAATACTCCCTAGAAGTGAAGATGACAAGACTTCAGTCTGCTTACTTTGTACATGTTATCAGGAACGACCAATCACTAGAAAAGGACTTAATGTTTGGTAAAGTGGAGGGCCAGCAAAGGTTAGGGGGGCTCTCATTGAGACAGATTGACACAGTGGCCAAAACAATGGACTCAAACACAGAAATGAAGAGGGCACAGGACCTGGCAATGTTTCATACTGTGATATGCAAGGTGTCTATGTGTGGAGCTGACTTGACAGCATCTAACAACGCCAAACCCTGTTACCATAGTGCTATTTGTAGTGAGTTCGAGGAGTTCAGGACTGATGAAGGGAAAAAATACATGACCACAAGGCAGCATTGCGCAACAAGCTATTTATTGTTTTCTATGTGTTGACTGTTGTTATTGAGGGAACAATCCTCTGAAGCAGGAGATCCTCCAGAAGCTAGCAGAGCAAAAAGTCACCAGAAAGGGAAGGGAGCAAAGTAACTCTTAGAGAAGAGGGGAGAAGTGGAGAGAAGCCCACATGCCTAGGCAATGTCTCTCAAGCAGCAAGGTGAAGAGTCTCTCGGTCAGAGAGCTCAGAAGGCAGCAGCAGCTTGGGGTCATTATAACTGTAAGGTCTATATTATCTATGGTTAGCAAATGTTGGGAACAGTTTCATGATGTATGCAAAACAGGCAGCTTCTAAATGACTAAAAATTATGCTTGTTTGAGCTATTTTTAAAACAATTGGATGTGTAAAAATTTGAATTTGCCACCAATGGACATTTTCAGGTTAACATGCCTTGGCTTGCTATGGAGAAACAAATAGCCTGAGGTCAATATATAATACAGGTTCATTTATATAACACTACTGTATATATTAAGACTTCTCCACAAATCCCGATGTTAATGTGATTTACACAGGGTACAATTAAACACTGAAAAGACTGAACGTCTGAGTTAGAAATCTAGGTGTCCTGGTTCCTAATAAATTTTTATATTTTCCCCTGCAAAAATCTCCATTAAGAACTAGAGAATTTATGACTACCACCTTAACTCCGTAAGCTGAAGCAGAGTTTACGTTCAATGAGAGAATGAACTTTCTTTTTAAGGAGGAGTGACCAAATGAAGAGAATGACCTCCACACTGGCCAAAACTAAAAAAGCAGCTTTAGTAGGGGGCATGCTTTTATCGATATCGATCATCAGTTTGTACCCACTCTAGTTGAGACCATCAAAGCAGTGAGAAGAGTTGCTAGCTCGTCAATAGTATGACCAATAAAAAATTATGGTATTCATACAATGAAATACTATATATTTTATTGAAAGGGACAGTGAGTATGGATAATCTTTCTGCTAAATGCAACAACAGAGGGGGAACCCTGGTGATGCATTAACAGTCACAAGTGAGTATATACTTCAAGACTCCAGTGTGCTTTAGTGATGTCGATGATATATACATTCTGACTCCCTAAATAAATCTATGCTTTCCAATGAAGGGAACCAAATCCCCATTGTTTAAAAATATCTGTCTTGAATCCAGCTTCTGGAATGATGGAGTTCATATGCATTTAAATACAACGAAGAACTCTGGAAACTGTGTAAAACAAATGGTGGAAGACTGAAATGAGGAGAAAAGAAAACAGATCATGTAGGAACCTCGAGAAAAGGGGAACAACATGGTGGTTACGATTCCTGTATTTTCTTTTTGCCACATATATTTCAGACATGGAGCTCAATGAGCTGGCAACCTTGAAGTGTCAAAAATGTCATTTGGGAGAATGTTTTTGTGTTTCATACAATGATGCCAGTAAACTGTGGTACCTAGAGCAATCACTAATAACACTATACAAAAAGATAGGCTGAAACGTTGTTGTTGTCATTAGGTGTCATCGAGTCAGTTACAACTCATAGAGACCCCATGTACAACAGAACCAAACACTGCCCAATCCTGTGCCATACTTATAGTGATTGTTATGCTTGAGCCCATTGTTGCAGCCACCATGTCAGTCCATCTCATTGAGGGTCTTCCTCTTTTTCTCTGGCCCTCCACTTTACCAAGCATGATGTCCTTCTCCAGGGACTGGTCTCTGCTGATAACATGTCCAAAGTGTGTGAGATGAAGTCTCATCATCCCTACTTCTAAGGAGAATTCTGGCTGTATTTCTTCCAAGACACATTTGTTCATTCTATTGACAGTCCATGGCACATTGGATATTCCTCTCCAACACCACAATTCAAAGGCCCCAATTCTTCTTCAGTCTTCCTTATTCATTGTTCAGCTTTCACATGCATATGAGGTGTTTGAAAATACGGTTGCTTGGGTCTGGTGCACATTAGTTCTCAAAGTGACATCTTTGCTTTTTAACACTTTAAAGAGGTCTTTTGCAGCAGATTTGCCCAATGCAATGCATCTTTTGAATTCTTGACTGCTGTTTTCATGGGTATTGATTGTGGATCCAAGGAAAATGAAATTCTTAACAACTTCAATCTTTTCTCTGTTTATTATGAAGTTGCTTATTGGTCTGGTTGTGAGGATTTTTGTTTTCTTTATGTTGAGGTATAATCCATACTGAAAGCTGTAGTTTTTGATCTTCATTAGTAAGTGTTTCAAGTCCTCTTAACTTTCAGAAGGCAAGGCTGTGTCATCTGCATTTTGCGGGCTGTTAATGAGTCTTCCTACAATCCTGATGTCCCATTCTTCTTCATATAGTCCAGCTTCTTAAATTATTTGCTCAGTATATATATTGAATAAATACATGTATATATTGAATAAATACAGTGAAAGGATAAACAGTGAAAGGATACAATGCCTTTAAACCATACAGTATCCCCATGTTCTGTTCAAACAGCTGCCTCTTGATCTATGTATAGGTTCCTCATGTTCACAATTAAGTTGTTCTGGCATTCCCACTCTTTATAATGTTAGCCATAATTTGTTATGATCCATGCGGTCGAATGTCTTTGCATAGTCAATAAAACACAGGTAAACATCTTTCTGGTATTTTCTGATGTCAGCCAGGATCCATACGACATCAGCAATGATATCCCTATTTTCACATCTTCTTCTGAATCTCACTTGAATTTCTGGCAGTTCTGTGTTGATGTACTGCTGCAGCAGCTTTTAAGTGACCATCAGCAAAATTTTACTTGCATGTGATATTAATGATATTATTCTACAAATTCCACATTTGGTTGGATCACTTTTCTTTGGAATAGGCAAAAATATAGATCTCTTCCAGCTGGTTAGTCAGGTTGCCGTCTTCCAAATTTCTTGACATAGATAAGTGAGCATTTCCAGTACTGCATCCGTTTGTTGAAACATCTCAACTGGTATTCCATCAATTCCTGGAGTCTTGTTTTCTGCCAATGTGTTCAGTGCAGCTTGGATTTCTTTCTTCAGTATCATCAATTCTTGTTCATATGCTACCTCCTGAGATGACTGAATACTGTTCAATTCTTTTTGGTACAGTGACTCTGTGTATTCCTTCCATCTTCTTTTAATGCTTCTTATGTCATTCAGTTTGGTTTTATGTCATTCAGTATTTTGCCCATGGAATTCTTCAGTATTGCAGCTCAAGGCTTGAATTTTTTCTTCAGTTCTTTTAGCTTGAGAAATGCTGAATGTATCCTTCCCTTTTTGGTTTTCTATCTTCAGGTCATTGTAATATGTTACTTTGTCTTCTCAAGCCACCCTTTGAAATCTTCTGTTCAGCTCTTTTACGTCATCATGTCTTCTGTTTGCTTTAGCTACCTGATGTTCAAGAGAAAGTTTCAGAGTCTCTTCTGACATCCTTTTTGGTCTTTTCTTTCTTTCCTGTCTTTTTAATGACCTTTGGTTTCTTCATGCATGATGTCCTTCTATCATTCCACAACTCATCTGATCTTCGGTCCTTAATGTTCAACGCACCAAATCTATTCTTGAGATGGTCTCTAAATTCAGGTGGAATACACCCAAGGTCATACTTTGGCTCTCATGAATTGTTCTAATTTTCTTCACCTTCGACTTGAACTTGCATATGAGCTATTGATGGTCTATTCCCCAGGCAGTCCCTGTTTATGTTGCTGAAACAAGATATTTGCAATGAAGACGTCATCGGTCTTGCAAAAGTCTATTGTGTGATCTCTGACATTGTTTCTATCACCAAGGTCATATTTTCCAACTATTAATCCTTATTCTTTGTTTCTGACTTTAGCATTCCAATCACCAGCAATTATCAATGCATCCTGATTGCATGTTCAATCAATTTCAGACTGCAGATGTTGGTGAAAGTCTTCAATATCTTCATCTTTGGCCTTAACATACAACAGACAAATCAAAATGAAATTCTAAAAAATGGTTCCAGTAATTCACCAGAGGATAAGAAATATAAAATAGAGAAACAGATATGAGAGACAATAAAGAGAAAACAAAAAGTAAAATGGAAAATTTATGCTCTAAAATGGCAATAATAAACCATCTCAATAAATCAATTAAAATACAGAGATTTGCAGATTGGATTAAAACTATGACTCAACTTTATGCTGTCTATAAGAAACTCATTTCAAATATAATGATAAAGGCAAGCTGGAATTAAATGAATGGAAAAATAACTATGTGAACATTGATAAAATGAAAGATGGAGTGGATTTACTAACATCAAATAAACAATTTCAGAGCAAAGAAAATTACCAGAGAAAGAGAAAATTACTAAATATTATATAATAATAAAATGATCAGCCCATATAGCTATTCTAAATGTGTTTGTATTATACAATAGATCTGAAAAATATTTGGAGAAAAACTAGTAGAACTGAAGAAGAAGTTGACAAATGTACATTTATAGTTAAAGATTTCAACATTCTCTCTAAAAAAATTTATAAAACAATTAGAGAAAAAAAAGTAAAGATATAAAAGAATTCTACATCTTCAATCACCAGGATCTAATCTATATTTATAGAACACTCTATCCAACAGCAGCAGAATGCACATTCTTTCAAATGGAAGAAGAACATATACTAATATAGATCATATCTTGGGCTATAAAACAACCTCAACAAATTTAAAAGAAGTGAAGTTATATAGTGTGTGCTCTCTGAGCACAACCAATTCAAACTAGAAATCAATAAAATAAAAATAACAAGAAAATACTAAAATACTTTGAAACTAAACAACATGTTTCAAAATAATTCATGGCTCAAAGAGGAAGTCTCATTTAGAATATATAAATATATATATATACAGAATTAACTAAAAATTTAAAAAATATTTAAATTTGAAGGACACAGCTAAAACAGCACAGAGAGGGAAATTTATACCACTAAATGTGTGCACTAAGAAAGAGATGAAGTCTTAAATCAATAAGCTGAACTCCCACATCAAGAACTAAGAAAAAGAAAAGCAAAGTAAACTCAAAACTAAAAGAACAGAAAAACTTATAAAGATTAGAGCAGGACACAGTGAAATTAACAAACAGCAAAAAAAATGGAGAAAATGATTGAAATAAAGAGCAGTGCTTTGAAAAGATCAATAAAATTGACAAACTTCTGTTATGACTAACAAAGTAGAAGAGAGAGAAGATACAAATTATTAATATCAGAAATGAAATAGGGACTGTTACTACAGCTACTGCAGACTTCAAAAAGATATTTAAAAACTCTCACACACACACACACACACATGCGTAAAAAATCTCCAGGCTCAGATGATTTCACTACAGACATCTACTAAATATTTAAAGCAGAATTAACAGCATTTGCACATAATATCTTCCATGAAATAGAAGAGAAGAAAACATGTCCCAATTCATTTTATGAAACTAAGATTACCCTGATACAAAAACAGAAAAAAAAAAAGTACCAAAAATAAATGGAAACAAAGAAAGCCCCAGATCAGGATCCCTTAAAGAACTATCCCATAGAGTTTCCAAGGAACACCTGGTGGATTCGAACTGCCAACATTTTGGTTAGCAGCCGTAGCACTTAACCAGTACGCTACCAGGATTTCCTCCATAAGTACAGACACAAAAAAAATATTTAATAAAATATCAGCAAATAAAATTGAGGAAATAATAGAAAAAATGTATATCAAAATCAAGAAGGTTTATTCCAGGGAAAGGGTGTTTCAATAATTGATAACCAATTGATGTAACCCACCATATTAATAGGCTAAAGAAAAAAATGATACGATCATATTAATCAATACAGAAAAATCATTTGCTAAAACTACACTCATTCATGATGAAAAAAACCCTTGGAAAAATAGAAAAAAGAGAGAATTTCCTTAATTTGTTTTAAAAAATCTGCAAAAGGGAAAAAAAATCCTATACCTAACATTACATTCAGTGGAGAAAGACTGAAAGTTTTTCCCCTAAAATCAGGAAAAAAAATGCAAGGATGTCTACTCTCACACTCATACTCAGCATACTACTAGACAATGTAATAAGGCAAGAAAGAAAAATACAAGGCATAGAGTTCAGAAAAGGAAAAAATAAAACTTTATCTGCACATGACATGATTGCCTAGCAGGCAATTCCGTGGAGCCTACAATTCCCTACAACTAAAAAGAGAATTCAGCAAGATAGAAATATAAATACTCAGCTTGCAAAAATAAATTGTGTTTTTATACTAGCAATGAATATAAGGACACTGAAATTAAAAATGCAATGTCATTTACAATCACTAAAAAAAGGAATAAAAATTGTAAATCTAAGAAAACATGTACAGCATTTGCATGCTGAAAATTACACACAATGTTGATGAAAGAAATGAATGATCTAAAAGAATGGAGAGACATACCATGTTCATGGATTTAAAAACTCAACATAGTAAAGATGCCAATCTCCCCAAATTGATATACAGTTTTCACAAAATTCCTTAGACATAGACAAGATTACTCTAAAATTTTTGGGAAAGACAAATGAACTAGGTCAGGTAAAATAATGTAGAAAAAATAGAAAAAAAATGTGAGGAATTGATCTGATTTCAAGAATCAATAAGCAAGACTGTGCGGCATTGACAGTGTGATAGACACATATATCAACAGAAAGGAACAATGATATCAGAGGTAGACATACATATATATGCCTAGAAGCAATATTACTGATAAAGATGACAAAGATGCAATAGCAGTACTATGGAGGAAAGGTAGGCTTTTCAACAAATGTGTAAAACTGTAGGCAGTGTAGAAGTCTTTCACTTTATTCCTAAGTATTTTTTTCCTTTTAGATGCTATTGTCAATTGAATTTTACCCTTAATTTCCCATTCAGAATGCACATTGCTGATGTATTGGTACCAGTGTAATGATAGACATATTGACCAATAGAATAGAATGGAGAGTCCAGAAATAAATTTGCACCTCTATGGTTAGAGTCAGAATTGACTCGACGGCACTGGGTTTTGTGATGGTCAATTTATTTTTGATAAGGGTGCTGAGTCCATGCAATGGAGAAAGAATGATTTCTTTAATAAATGGTGCTGCGACAACAGGATTTCCAAAAGTAAAAAAAAAAAAAAAACTGTATCCATTAAAAAAAACATTAGAGAAATGCAAATTCAAACCACAGTGAGGTATCTCTCTACCCTCACCAAGATGTCTACAATAAAAAAAAGAGAGAGAACAACGGATGCTGGCGAAGAGATGGAGAAATTGACACCCTCCTCCACTGCTGGTGGGACAGTAAAATGGTATGGAAGCCACAGAAAAAAAGTTTAGAGACTCCTCAAAAGGTTAAACATAGAATTACCATATAACACAGCAATCTACTCCAAGCTACACACCAAAAAGAATTGAAAACATGTGCATAAACAGATAAATGTGCACCGGTGTTCACTGTAGCACGACTCACACGAGCCAAAATGTGGAAACAACCTAAACGCCCATCAGCAGATGAATGGATGAACGAAGTGTGGTGCGTACGTACAATGGAATATTACTCGGCCATAAAGAGAAATGAAGTCCTGATACATGCTACGACATGGATGAACCTTGAAAACATTATGTTGAGTGAAATAAATCAGTCACAAAAGGACAGATATTATATAATCCCTCTAATAGTGGCTACCAAGGGTGACAGGGAGAAGGAAAGAGGGAGTCATCGTTTATGGCACACTGAGCTTCTGTTAAAGATGATGGAAATTTTTTGAAGCGAGAACCATGATGAACATAATTCATGCCACTGAATTGTGCAAGTAAAAATATTTAAATGGCAAATGTATATATGTATATATACATAATCACAATTTTTAAAAGCTATAAAAAAAAAACCCTCTAGACAAAGATTCCATAGACTACACCAAAAGCCCAAATCATAAAAGGAAAAATTGATAAATTAGACTTCATCAGAATTACAAACATTATCTCTTTGAAAGACCCTGTTCAGAGGATGAAAAGAGAAGCTACAGAGTAAGAAAAATATTTGGAAATCCCTTATCTTACAAAGGAATATTATCTAGACCATATAAAGAATTTTCAAAACTCAACAGTAAAACAATAAACAAGCCAATTAGAAAATGAGCAAAGACACGAAAAGACATTTCACTGAAGAGGTTATGCAGATGACAAAGAAGCACAGAAAAAGACGTGCAGAGTCAATAAAAAAACATTATGAAATAAAAGTTAAAGCTGCAATGAGATATCACTACGCACCTAGCTGAATGGCTAAAATAAGATGTAGCGACAGCACCAAGTGCTGGCGAGAATGTGGAGAAACCTAATCACTCACACATTGCTGGAGGGAATGTGAAACGGTATAGTCACTCCGAAAAGTTTGACAGTTTCTTTAAAAGCTGAGCATGCAACTACTGTATGACCCAGCAAGTGCACTACCAGGCATTTCCCCAAAGAAATGAAGACATGTGTTCACACAGAAACTTTTACATAAATGTTTACAGCAGCTTTGTTCCAAGTGGCCCCAAACTGGAAACAGCTCAGATGTGTTTTGCCGTGAATTGTTAAATCAGCTGTGATACGCCCATACCGTGGACTGCTACTCAGCGATAAAAAGGAATGA